>NC_080166.1:133728980-133831524 GCF_950295315.1 Erinaceus europaeus | reverse complement strand
GGCAACTCCACAATTTCTTGCCATCTTTGATCATATCGAAGAGTTTCATCTTCTCCTGGATGGCAAGCATCTTCCTCTGGTGCTTAGTTTCATCAGAAGGCTTAGAAGAAGAATCATGTTTAGGAGCTATTGTGGGGTGTAGATGCAGTTTCTCAGAAATCACAAACAGTTACAAGAGCAAAGATGCTTCCAACACATAGTGATGTAGAAGAGAGAAACACACTCTGTGGGGTTTGTTTTCCCCACACCTGATTTCAAACACACATAAGGAGTGGTCGAGCGGCTGGTCGAACCTGGCCTTGAAGGATTTGCGCGAATGCTTAAATGCACAGGCCTACAGTCCAGATGGACATTGATTTTAATTGTAATTGTAATACAGGGGTGTATAATTGACTCAGACAACCAACCACGTATTGTGTCATTTTCACTGTCTTGATCAACTTTTTAATGAACATATTTGAAAAAATCGCTACAGAGTGAAGCCTCAAAAGTTAAAGCACAAAGTGTTAAGGGACAACTATGCAAAGAACTTTGAAATTGTTGGGGTGGGGAAAGTAAAGCTAACTCATTGTTTCACTTTACTTTTGGCATAGGGGTTAGCTCTAGCACTTGATACCTGCACTGTGAATCCACTGCTCCAGTGGTCATTTTAAGTTAATTAATTTTTTCCTTACTGAAAAATATTGAATATTATTCGAGTTGTGAAATTTCAGTCAGGTTATACTCACTATGTAACTTGAATGTGCAGTTATGAAAAATTACCTTTTCGGGAGCTGGGCAGTGGTGTAGTGGGTCAAGTGCACATGGTGCAAAGCGCATGGACCGGCATAGGGATCCCGGTTCCAGCCCCCGGCTCCCCACCTGCAAGGGAGTCGCTTCACAAGCAATGAAGCAGGTCTGCAGGTGTCTGTCTTTCTCTTCCCCTCTCTGTCTTCCCCTCCTCTCTCCATTTCTCTCTGTCCTATCCACAATGAAGACAGACACCAATAATAACTGCAAAAATGGTGATAAACAAGGGTAACAAAAGGAAAAAAAAATAGTTTCCACAAAAGTCTCACTGGAAAAAAAAACTGTAATCAAAATGTTGTAGGAATGAAAACCATACCTATTCTGAGTTGACAGAGTGTACTATGAAATGTGTGAATGCTCTGTAAGTAAATGTGTATGTAAAGGGACATTTATGGAATCCATTGTTTATCCTCCAAGACATCTAAGGCATCTCCTTACAACAAATATTCATTGACTATTTATTAGATGCCTAAATCTGTGAAAAATGTCCCTTATATAAACCCATCCTGTGACTGGTTTTATCTTAAAGGTGTTTACAGTCTTATTGATCCCTTCACATATTCACTCAAACCATTTTTTTTTTGGTGGGCTTTGACATTGAACAAAGCAAATACAGATGTATGCTTAGTATAGGTCACTACTTTATGAGATAAATAGAAAGACTGTTAGGAAGAGAACAAGAGGATATGTTAAACAGAAAGGACTTCTAATTGTTATTTCCAGTGTTCTCTTGCTTTTAGAGTCTGCCAATTTCTCATATGTTGGGGCACATACTAGTCTAAATTGTCATCATTAACTCATAAAGCACTATTTACTAATTTTAATAACTCAGAATTCACACACCTCCACTTACCGTTATATTTGTGAATTCTCATGATGTTATTGCCATTCAATATGAAGAGAACATGAATACAGTCAGCCTAAGCAACGTTAAAACTTAAGTAACATAAAAATAGGATATCCCATTGAAAAGTCCCTTTCCAAAGGACACTGGGAATAGAATACCTTCACTACAAAAACAACCCTAGTAAAGAAAAATCAGTGCGCTATTCTCTTCTAGAATACGCTGATGGAGGAGAAGAAGGATTGTGTGGAGAGGAACTACTCAGGATGATGACACTTTCTTAATTTATTCTCTCAGGACAAGCAGAGCTGATTTATATCCCACCTGCCCATAATCTGAGTGAACTATTTAACTAACAGCTCCCTGGAGGTAAGAATCTTTATTTAATATGTCAACTTATTTGAGACTGGATATAAGTCAAGTGTTCTTTGCAACACGTTTTATAAATGTGTATAGGCAGCATTATAACTGACATCTATGGTGGTTAAAAAAAAAATGTCTATAGGATAGACAAGTTATCTCACTTGAATGGTGTTTTGTTGTTGTTGTTGTTGTTGTCACTTTGTCATAGGCATGACCCAGTTTGGAGACTGGCTCCCCATGTGCTGAGGGCAATTTCTGCACTGTGGTTTTTCTCTCTATATATTTCCCTCCAGGATTATGTACAGAGACAGTCAGAAGTTGAGAAGGGAGGTTGAGAGAGAGAGAGAGAAGAGAGGCACCTGCAGCACTGCTTCAACATTCACAATCTTTCCCCCTGCAGGTGGAAACCGATGGCTCGAACCTGGGTCCCTGTGCACTCATGAGCACTCAACCAGCACATCACCCCCAGCCTACCCCTCTCTCTCTTTCTCTCTATGTTTCTTTAATTGCCACCAAAGTTATTACTGGTGTTCAATGCTTGCATAATAAATACTCCACTCCTAGTGGACATTTTTTTACTTTCTATTTCATATGCTAGGACAGAGAGAAATTGAGAAGGGAGGGGAGATAGAGAGACACAGATGGGGAAAGAGGAAGATAGACATCTACAGATCTGCATCTTCACTCATAAAGCGTAAAGCATCCCCTTTTGCAGGTGAGGAGGAGGCTAGGACCCAGGTCTTTGCTCAGGTTAATGTGGTGTGACCTCAACTGGATTCTCCACCATCTGGCCCCTCTAGCTCTGACATACATAAAACATTTTATCTTTATGCAAATGCCATTATTATTATTGTTGTTATTATTATTATTATTATTTGTCTCCAGGGTTATCACCGGGGCTCAGTGCCTGCACTAGAAGTCCACTCCTTCTTCTAGCCACTTTTGTCGTTTTTTTAATCTTCTTTTCTGTTATACTTGACAGGACAGAAGGAAATGGAGGAGGGGAAATACGTAGGTAGAGAGTGCCTGCCTAGCATTGTGGGTGTTTCTTCCCCGCTTCTCTCTTCCCCCCTCATTCTCTCTGAATATCTTAAGCTTGCTGCCTTCCCCCTCTGCTTTCAGTTGTGTTTTGTGAGTGAGTTGAATGACTGAATTTTTGTTGTTTTATTGTTGTAGTTATTATTGTTGTTGTTATTGATGCTGTCTTTATTTGATAGGACAGAAAGAAATGGAGAGAGGAGGGGAAGACAGAAGAGGGAGAGAAATATAGACACCTGCATACCCTGTCCTTGTGGTTTCCAACACATGCACTTAACCTGCTGCACTACCACCGGACTCCCAGAAATCAATCTTTTGAGCATAAACTGTGTACTAAAGATCAGCGAGAGATGCAAGCCTGAGACACGATGCAGAGCCTTGTGGTTCAGTAAAATAGCTCTCAGGTGTGAGCCTCTGCACTACATGGGCTAGAGATATGTTCTGTTTTATTGTCTCTCTATCTCTCCATCTTGTATTAATATATAAGTAAATATATCTAAATAATTATAGGGATTACAGTGCCATGTGAACCCATACCTCTGAATATTCTATAAATGTAAGGAATATGAGTAAGTACTTCAATTCTTTATATTTTTTAATATTTATTTTATTCATTTAACCCTTTTTGTTGCCCTTGTTGTTTTATTGTTGTAGTTATTATTGTTGTCGTTGTTGTTAGATAGGACAGAGAGAAATAGAGAGGAGGGGAAGACAGAGAGGGGGAGAGAAAGATAGACACCTGCAGACCTGCTTCATTGCTTGTGAAGCGACTCCCCTTCATGTGAGGAGCCAGGGCTCAAACCAGGATCCTTACAATGCTCCTTGCACTTTGCGCCACCTGGGCTTCACCTGCTGCTTACTCATCAATGCGGGAGAGAGACCAGGAACTCGTGGCGGAGCAGGGACACACACAATGCCTTCACTGATCAGAGACAGCTCTTTTTATATCTTAGAAACCGGAAGTGGCAAGTTGGAAAAGGAAATGGCTAGGAAATGGGGTGGAGAAAAGGAAAGAGTGGCTAATGGTAGAAACGCCCTTAGCAACTATTGTGAAGATTTTTACTGGTGGGATTAATTAATATCCTGAAGGAAGGGCGTGTCTCAGGCAAAACAATGATTATGTAAATAGACCATAGTATCAGCAATGGGGGATGAAGCAGAGCATGGAGGGGCTGGCGACAAGAGAGAAAGACACAAGCAGACTTGATTCACTGTTAGTGGAGCATCCCTGCTGCAGATGTGAAGCAGTGCCTCAAACCTGGGTTCTTGTGTGGGCCCTTGCAATTAATACTATGTCTGCTTAACTGGGTACACCACCACCCAGCCCACATGCAGTTAATTGTAAGAAACAATAAATTTGGCTATAAATGAAGAAGCTTGTTGATGGCCAAAATGAACAGAAAAGGAAGAAATTTTTAGTGAAGAAGATATTTGTAGCTTAGTCTTACATGACAAATGTGACAAGAAAGGGTAGGTATTTCAGGTAGAGCAAAGACCCTGGAAACTTATCAGTCAGGGACATTGATTGAAAGAAGAGATATTCTCTGACTAGGAATGACAATGCTATAAGCTTGAGGAAGATGAAATTTATGCAGAAGCCACTCTATTGACATTTGATGCTTCTGTTCATAAGTGTATCTTTTCTTCATCTTACTTCTATTCATACCATGCCTATATCTATATCTATAGCATGCAGGGGGAAAAATCTAGAAAATAGCATGATGTGTGTTGCTTTTTTTAACACTGTGAAATGCCAAGAACAAGAAGGTTAGCTCAAAAGAAAGAAAGAAAGAAAAAAACAATCAGACATATCTCTTTCTTGTTTGAGAAAGAATGATGAAGGGCTAAATCCTGGTGACAGCAGGACACATGATAAATGTACAGCTGGAAAAAAACAACACAGTGATTAATTGTGGGTAACTTAAACAAACTATACATTGAGCGTCCTGTACGTTCTGTGACATTGTAAGAATTAATTAGTAACCCAAGCATGGAATCATACAGGATTGACAGTGTGTTTCTGTTTTCAAGCCCTTCTCCCTAGGTAGCATATGACTCAGAACAGTGGTCTGGTCAAACCTGGATGACCTCTGGTTTTGCTTTGTTCCTCCTCAGTCCCTTCTGAGTTACTGGCTTACATGCACACTAGGCTGTGGTCCTCTTCCTTGAGAACTGGGTCTCCATGTTCACTGAGGTTGTTTCTCCACAGAGGTCTTGCAAACCATGCCTATTACTTCCATATGCTTTCTGCTAATCACTTTTTGATGCAAACAACTTGGCCAATTGAACCAGAATCGAATCAAAGATACACCTGAGCAGAAGAAAAACTTTAAGAGAAAAGCATGATTTCTGAGAGTGAAACAACTTCTACAAACAATTGAAAAATCCAGAATAAATATTTACGGTATCAGAGCCTGAAGTGTTCTTAGGAATTATCTTACCCCAATCTTCATTTTTTCAGGAAAAAAAAAAAGTTTCTGAAAGGCTTTAGTATACTAGTGACTGTTCAACTCATTAACGGTAGGTCAAGAAATGGGATTGAAGTTTCAGACCAGAAATATGGCGCTATTACCTTTTATTAACTCAGGGAATTTAACAATCACCAGGTAGATACTTTGGAAGGCTGTACTAAGAAAGATTTAAGTTGGAATCAGAAAGAACTCCCAAGGTTCCCATGATGTTCCAAAAAGTCAGTAAGATTTATGTTCCACATTGGATGAAGTCAGATTTCTCAGTTACAGACTTCTAATCCCCTCCTGGTATGTGACTTTTATATCCCCGTGTTAAAGTAGCTTTCATTTTGTCTAGTGTAACTCACCTGATAAGACACATGTAGGTGTTGGTATACAATTTCTTACAGCTGTAGTTATAACTCAATTAACAAAGGCTAGTATTTCACCATGTTCATTAAAAATATCATTGGATTGACCTCTTATAATACACAGAGCCTTCTAACAGAAAGTTTATTTGGAATGGGTACAGAGTAATTTACAAGTCATTTTAAAGATAAGTATCCATTAAGGACTAAAGCCATATTTGAGTTAGTATAATGGTAATCAGATGTGATTAATTAATGGAAGCAATACATTTTATCTTAATCCATTGTTCCACAAATTAATGTTTCTTTTGTATGCATATGTATAACAAAAGGGAAGTTATTGTGAGTCATTTCAATTTGCAACAGTATTCTAAATATTTCAAATAAAATGCTAAGACTGAAAATATAAATATGTGTTTCATTATTTACGTAGTTTTGCATTTGTGAATTTCAAAATAGCAAGTCTGGTTTGCAGCTTGCATCTTAAATCCCTGGTGTCCATGACTTCAAGCAAACAGTAAAAAAGAGGGAGAGAAAAAAAAAATAGAACACAGGATTTCTGTTGTCAGGATTTCTGTTGTGGAAAGTACAGAGCCTAGCTGAGCTCAGGTAAGTTTCAGTGTTATGTTTACATGCCTTGGTTCCTAATCCTATGAATTTGTGCATCTCTCTGCACTGTTTATACTCCTTGAAATTGAATGAAAACGGTGTGAAAGCTTCGTTTACATATTTGTCCCTAAACTCATCTTGCTTCAAAGTTCTGTTTTTCAAATGGGCAATTGCAATGTAAATGAATGAGAACTTCAAAGGCAGAATGTGCAGATTCCAACTGCTCTCATCACACTGCAGCAATGTTTAGCAGGGTTGCTTTTCTGTGGGGAAGTTTATTTACACCCCCTTTTTCTGCAAAATCTATCATCCATGTTGCATTGAGTTTTACTGTGTTTAACAGTTTGGTCTGATCATAATTCAGTCAAGAAAGAGGTTGGATGGGATGCTAGCATAAAAATAGCATTCTACTGAGTTGAAAAAAAAAAAAAAAGACCAAAGATAGTTCTCATTAATGTTCCATTTCCCTTGCAAGTTAGCAAAAAGGGCCTGTCTATCCATTGTATATGTTCAGAATTTCAGACAATATTATGCAGGGGTTTTTGTTTTGTTTTGATAACAGGAGTAAATTACTGTTGCCAGTCAAATGTCTTAACCCAATGTTTTTCCAGCAGTTCATTAGACACATAAATAAGATCATTTGTTCCACTCTTCCTTACTTATTTCAAATAGTATGTTCCAACCTAGATCTATCTGTGCTTGTTATAAAGCAAGATTCCATCTTCTCCTTCGCTACTGTACCCTGGTTCTTCTTTACACTTAATGTGAAATTTTTGTAGACAAGATATTGTTGGTCTGGAATTCCAATCAACTCTTGAAATAGTGTAGTAGATTTTATGCATTTAAAGTCATTTTTGAAAAGCACAGTGCAATGTAGGGAGCCCACCTTTTCCGCAGACCAACTTTAGAGAGATCATAACATTGGAAGACTGGAGCAGAGAGCAGATGAATACTGGACTGGAAAACATTTTCTCTTCATGAAACTAAGAGGTGTGCCCTTGCTGTTGGTTTTGTCAGCAAAGAATTCACAGGGATAACTTGAATTGTAAAGCTGCAAAGAAGAGGAGGGAGTTTATCAGGGGCTTGGTGGTACACCTGGTAGAGTGCACATATTGCCATGTACAAGGACATGGGTTCAAAGCCCAGGTGCCTGGCTGTGTGTGTGTGTGTGTGGGGGGGGGGGGGATGATGAACCTCATAAGTGGTGAAGCAGTGCTGCAGGTGTCTCCTTTCACATTAATCTCCTCATTCTATCTCGATTTCTTGTCTCAAGACAAAAGAAAGGGGGTGGGGAACAAAGGTCTTCAGAAGCTTCTTTGTGTACGCAACAAGTCTTAGTTTCAGATATTAGAGGAGATCAGGCATGTTCAGGGTGGTATGGCCACACCGAGTCTTAGTGATGGCCCTGGAGGCAATACAAAAAGACATTAAAATAAAAAGGAGGAAATGGTTTCTGGTTTTACATAGAGTTCAGTTAGGATGAGCCAGTCAATAGTTTTCCAGGTAAATCATGCATATTTATAATAAGAAAGAACCACATATGCTGTGAATTTCCATACACCAATCATATGCTGCATGTAAGAAACATCAGAGAAAGCATCAACAAGGGCATAATTTTTATAATGCTGATGAGAAAGGTGAACAAATTTAAGGGTGAATGCTATTGCCCAGTTTTGTCCAGTCAAGGCTCTAGAGTCCTTATCAATATCATGCTATCACTAAAGTTCTGCCCTGATCCCACCAAAACTCAAAGAATATGACCAGTCACTTGGCTTCTCCTAAGGAGAAGTTGCCACACCGTCTACATAAGGACTGGGCCAGTTTTGATTCTGCTTTTCTAAGTCCTGGAAACCAATTTAACTTTGTTTGAGAAAAAAAAGGGTACACATTTACAAAAGCTTAGCGCTATCAATACAACAAGGAGACCCTCTGGAAGTCAGACTGACAACTGTGAAATTGTGTGCTTATTGTCTCTGGAGAAAGAACTAGTGCATAGCTGGCGACAAGAGTTCATCATGTGGCATCTCTTACTCTTAGAACAGCTCTCCAACCTCAACAAAGCCTTAGGAGCATGAAAAAGGGACCTTCTGACATGCCATTACTTTAGGCATGCAGAGACCAAGTCCTAGAGATGTAAAGAATGCCCCTCAAATCACAAATCCAATCAGAATATATGAATCGCCTGGTTATCTTTGCTCTCTGTAATTCACTGTTCTCATAAAACACAATTTATGGTATTTTCCATCAAGTAAATGATGCTACCTGACTGAAATTTTCCAGTTTTATTTTAAATGAAACTGTAGCATTTATGATTTATCTTCATGAAGAGTACTAGAAAAACGCAAAGTAAATGAGACTAGAAGGTAAGAAAGATGAAGCAGGCCACCTGGAATGGAGGATAAATGGCTATATTGTGACTGTGTTTGTAATATAATCAGAGTTGTTATACACTTGAAAGCAAGACAGAGTAGTGGGAGAGAATGTCCAAAGAAATAAAACTACATGTTTACTTCCTACTCCATCAGCAGTGACTTCTTTGCCATTGGTATTTCCTGATTTATTACTACTTGAGTAAATACTTTAGAAAGTAAGTCCAAGTCTTTCTGCAAAAGGCAGTGATTGTGCCGAGGAAAAAGTATGTTGACGGGAATGAAAATAATTACAACACATTGAGGATAAAGAAGCCCAGAAGGAAGAAAGCAATACTCCAAGAAAGATATTACTCTGAGAGAAATCTATCACTCTACTAGAAACCAAAGAGAGTAGATTTTCAAGGAATAGAAAGGATATGGTGTGGTTGTTTCGCTAAGTACAGAGAAATATGAATGGGGAATTCTCAATCAGGCAAAAGGAAAATGGAATTATAATAACTGACTCTTGGGGGACAGTACAGAGTCAGAAACCACAAATGTATGAGGACCAGTTGTCACAGGGCTGGAGAGTCAAGGATCAAGGTGACTCCCCAGGAATTAGTAACCTCAGACAGCTTTCTTTTTAATGGCGAGTCATAGTTGTCCATGGTCTTCTGGTCTGATTCTCCTTGATCTTCTGAATGTATTATCTTGTGTACCCCGGAAATGCTTCAACTGGTTGACAAAAGCCTTGCATGCCTGAGGTTCCTGGTTCACTTCCCAGTGCAGCATATGCCCATTTGGTGCTCTGATACCATTTGTTTATTTATTCTTTTTTATTTGTTAGTAATTAATTTTGGTTTTGATTTTTTTTAATTTTCATTTTATTGGATAGGATGGAGAGAAATTGAAAGGAGAAGAGAAGATAGAGACATGGGGGAGAAAGAGAGAGAGAGAGAGGCAGAGAGAGAGAGAGAGAGACCTACAGTGGTGTTTCAATACTTGTGAAGCTTCCCCTGTGCAGGTGGGAGTGAGGCTCCAACAGGGTCCTTGCACATTGTAATGTATGTGCTCAACGAGCTTCTCAACCACCACCTGGTCCCTGTGCTCTGGCATCTTTCTTTCTCTTAGGTGAATCTCTCTACCTTATGTAAATCAATATAAATCTTTGAAAACTACTAGTGCCAGAGAGATAGCTTACAGGGTAGGATTCATTCCTTTTTGTGAAATCAGTCCCAGTTCAGTCACTAATAGCACCACATGGTGGGGCCATGGCAGTAAGGAAAGCCCCAGTGCTGTAGTGTGTCTACCCTTCATCCTTTCTTTTTCTTTCTTTCTTTCTTTCTTTCTTTCTTTCTTTCTTTCTTTCTTTCTTTCTTTGTCTATCCAGAATGAACAATTTTGCTGAAGAGATGAACATGTAAATGTGCAAGACCCAGACTCTGAAAAATAATGTATACCCTAGGTGACTGACCCATTCTTTAATTAATATTATCCCTACCATAGTTATGGGAGATTTAAACATTCACAGAGGCAATCTTCCCAACAGTTGCCCTCTTAATGCCTTAACATCTTTGGGTTCACTAATCTTTTTTGATCTAGTTTCAGTGAAGAAACCCATCCTTGTCTGGGTTCTTGAAATAATATCCTACTTCACTTCCCTGACTTCCCAATCATCTATTTCCAGCAAGGTTCCCAGAATGATTAATTCTGAATGGTAATACTGTTCTTCTGTTGACAGAATTCCTGTGACCTTCCTCCTCATTCAACATGAAAGAGAAAGTTCACTCAACAACCCTTCAGAACCTTCTAAGCTCATCTCTTTCCACTGTTGCTGGAGCAATATGCCCCATCCAAGCTGTTGGAATGATGCACAGACACTCAGAATTGTATCCTATGTAGGTATGAACATTGGCTAATAGATCTATAGATAAATAGCTCCCAAAGATGTCTTCTACTTTCCTTTGTATGTGATCCTGCCCCTTGATTCATAACATCACTCAGCAACTGCTCACTTCTCTTTATTTCTCCTAGTACTTATACCACCTGACAGCATTGTTTTTTTCCTCCTCGTTTATTCTTATAGTCTATTATTTGTCACCTACCAGGAGAAGGTAAATTAGGTAAATCAGAGATGGATTGGTTTTATAACTACACAACTAACATCTAAATCATATCAGGTGCATCTTAAGCATTTTCATATAACTTGTGCCATTATTTACTGTTGATTTAATTATTTTTTAAAATTTCTTCATTAGTAGATTAGTGGTCTATAGACAACAGTAAAATATGATTTAATTTATTAATGATACATGATTAGATATTTTTAAACAGATGGTGTTATTTATAAAGAACAAATCCAAGCAAAGTAATATGACATATTTTTGACCCAATCAGTAGACATATTAGTATAAGAACTTCTTGATGACTTTGGAAAATGGTTTATTCTCTGATTCCTAGTTTGGAAATGGTTCTCCTGTATCTTCCATATGAATAGGCAAAGACAAGTTTACCAAATTTTGATGAATAGGAAAAGACAAGTTTATCGAATTTTGGAAAAGGATTTCTGACTTAGGAATCGTTTCATGCTAAGGTTATCCACCTATCATGATCATCCAGTCTAGAAAGGAGCCTATGGCTACATGCTATTTCGTTACATCAGCCCTTTAATCAAGTTTATGCTCTTCTTCTTCTAGCGTTTGCCCTTCTTCCGTAGCCAGCCAACAGCGTCAGGTTGAGCCTGATGTATACAAGGGGATGAGTGGGAGTGGAGGTGAGGCAAATGGAAGATCAAAGATGACCTACAGAAATAGCAAATGAAACATTCTGATTGGCTGCAGGAATAGTTCCTCTCAGATCCTTCTGGAATTGTCTGAGAAGGGTGAATCTTTCACCAATCTGTCTTGCTCACAGAGGAACAACTGACAGGGTCAAATCAGATTCTACTTCTAGGATTAGGCACTTGAGGGAGTCGGGTGGTAGCACAGCGGGTTGGGCGCACGTGGCGCGAAGTGGCAGGGACCGGTGTAAGAATCCCGGTTTGAGTCCCCGGCTCCCCACCTACAGGGGAGTTGCTTCACAAGCGGTGAAGCAGGTCTGCAAGTGTCTTTCTCTCCCCTCTCTGTCTCCCCTCCTCTCTTGGTTTCTCTCTGTCCTATCCAATAACGGCAACAGCAACAGCAATAATAATAATAACCACAACAATGATAAAACAAGGATGACAACAGCAACGACAACAAAAAAGGAGTAGGCACTTGAGGATCTAGTGAAGCATAAATGTAGGCCTTTTCTTACACTAGAGAGGAAATTCAGTGCTATAGTGTGTATCTTTCATGAGTAAGGCCCTGGGTTCAATTCCTAGCATTGTATTTATAGGAAGGTAAAAACAAAACAAAAATAAGCAATGGGACATTTCTCTGACATATTTCTATATGACACACACACATACGCAGAATCAGTAATCACATGCTTATAGTGGGGTTTTTGTTGTTGTTGTTTGTTTGTTTGTTGATTACTGCCCAACTCTGGTTAATGGTACTACTAGGGATTGGACCTGAGATTTCTAGTGTGCAAGTCCTTGTAACTATCAAGACACTATCTATTTGGTTATTTACTAAATATGTTTATGTATGAATTATAAAAACTGTATGTGTTGAACTGACTAGTACAGGAAATGTACCTCAGTGGGTCACAGTTGAAAGCAGACCACAAGAGTTGGATCAGATAGGAGAAATCACAAATCAATGTCCACACTGCTTCCACTCAAGCAACAGATGTAAGATCTCTCTGTGGCAGAGTGTCTATGGTTCATTCTTATAGGTAAGGAACCCTGTCACAAAACTATATAAGCTTAGTAAGAGTCTAATAACTGGAGAGCCATGTAGCCTGTTCTTTGTATGATAATGAGAAATACTCCCATTTTTTAATTTGCTAAGATCACTTTAAGGGAGTAAGTTATATGATATGAAAGAAAATATCAAATATATAGAATAAAGCATTTGGCAAACTAGCTTATTCCTTGTGCTTCAAAAATATCTTCAAAGGTTCAAATTCAATAGCAAAGAAAACAAAATAAATAAATAAATAGGACCACATTAAACTGAGAAGCTTCTTCAGAGCCAAAGATATAATCATAATAACAGAAAGACATCCTTACAGAGTGGGAGAAGAACTTTATCCTAAATAGTTTAGATAAAGGAGTAATAACCCAATACATAGAGAGCTCAGTAAGTTTAGTACCAAAAAGCACAAACAACTCAATCAGAAAATGGGGTGAGGGGAGCTGGGCTGTAGCGCAGCGGGTTAAGCGCAGGTGGTGCAAAGCGCAAGGACTGGCAGAAGGATCCATTTCTCTTTGATGGACTTACTTAAAAGAAATGATAGCACATATCAGAATGGACTTACTACACTTATGTTCATAGCACCTTAACTAATGAGAGTCAAAACCCAAAGGTCCAACACCAGATGAATGGCCAAATGAACTGTAGTATAGTGGGCTGGTCAGTGGTGAACTGTTAAGTGTTTGCATCACTGTGTGCAAGGATCCAAGTTCAAGCCCTCACTCCCCACCTGCAGAAAAGATGTTTCATGAGCAGGGAAGAAGGTCTGTAGGTTTATCTTTCTCTGTCCCACTGTATCTCCCTTTCTGTCTAAATTTCTTTCTGTCCTGTCAAGAAAAAAAAAAAGGAAAAGATAGCCACAAAGATTAATGGATTTATAGTGCCAGCACTGAGCCCAGTGATAACCCTAGTGAAAATAATAATAATAACAACAACAACAATGATAATAATTCACCTGTTAAAAAGAACAAAAATCGCCTAGAGTTGGGCAGTAGCACAGCAGGTTAAGCCCACGTGGCACGAAGTACAAGGACCCATGTTAGAATCCCGGTTTGAGTCCCCAGCTCCCCACCTGCAGGGGAGTTGCTTCACAGGCTGTGAAGCAGGTCTGCAGGTGTTTATCTTTCTCTCCCCTTCTCTGTCTTCCCCTCCTCTCACCATTTATCTCTGTCCTATCTAACAACTACAACAACAATAATAACTACAACAATAAAAACAAGGGCAACAAAAGGGTAAAAATTTAAAAAAAGAACAAAATCATCTCCTTTGTGACATCTGGGATGGAACTTGAAGACATCATGTTAAATGAGATAAACCAAAAATAGAAGAGCAAATACCCAACAGTCTTCCTTATAAACAGGGCTTAATAAATAGGGATAGGGAGCAAGAACAGGAGGTGGGATTCGGACAGGGCAAAGTGTATTGCCTCAAAGCAAAGGACTCTAGTGAAAGAGGGGGAGGGAAGGGCAGAAGGGAATTTGGGGGATTTGGTGCATAATGAAATTATATCCATGAATCAATGACTACACTGGAAACTATTAAAGCCTTCAATAAAAGAATGATCTAAACAAGAAGGCAGGGTTATCGCCATGTTTGGTAAAGTGTATGAGCATAGCAGAAAGAGGTCAGGCGCTTAGTTATACCCTGTCTGCCCTCTGCTCCCATGACTTCCTCCCATGACACTCCTAGAACAGAGAGTGTTGGAGAGGAAAAGGAAAGAACAATCATTTTTTTTTGCCTCCAGGGTTATTGTTGGGGCTCATGTGCCTGCACCATGAATCCCCCTGCAGGGGAGTCGCTTCACAGGTGGTGAAGCAGGTCTGCAGATGTCTGTCTTTTTCTCCTCCTCTCTGTCTCCCCCTCCTCTCTCCACTTCTCTCTGACCTACACAACAACAACATCAATAACTACAACAATGTTAAGCAACAAGGGAAACAAAAAGGAAAATAAATAAATATTTTTAAAAAACTTCCAAGTACAGAGGAAACAGATTTCATTATTATTAAACAGGTAGACAAGCTCCCAATCAATATTACCTATTTTGAGGCAAAGTGAGGCATCCAAGGGAGTTGATTTTTTTCTTCTTTGTTACATGCACTTACTACTGACAAAGAACTTGTTCTTTAAAAGCACATGTAGAAACAGAACCAGAGACCGAGACTGCTACATATATTCAAAATCAGCACCATGCTGAGTAGATAAGATTGGTTTCTTCTCCGCACTGATCTGTGATATGAATGACAATATAATAGTTTGATGAAAACATATAATAGCTTGAAAGCCATGCTCTCAAACGTTTCTCTCTGTCTCTGTCTCTCTCTCTCTCTCTCTCTCTCTTTTGCCTATCACTTGGACCCAGTGATGGCATTATGAATCCACTGCTTCTGGCTACTACTTTTTCTATTTCATTGGAAAAGACAGGGAGACATTGAGAGAAACGGGAGAGGCAGATAGACACCTGCAGACCTGCTTCACCACTTGTGAAGCAACTTCTCTTCCCTTCCCCCCCCCCCCCCCCGGCAGGTAGGGAGCTGGTGATTTGAACCAGGATCTTTGCTGGAGTCCTTGTGTTTCACCTGGTGTGCTACGGACCCACCCCCTCAAAAAAGTTTTCCATAGTTCTTAAATCCTAAACTAAGCTCACATGGAAACTAGCAATTTCCAAACATACAGAGTTGGTACAGTTGCCCAGAAACCAGATATATCTTGTATTTAATTATGTTCTCTGTGACCTAAACTCTTACTAGCAGGTTTTCAGATTAAGATAAATTTGGGTCATGGTGTTAATGTGCTTTATTACACAGTATCAGACTGTCAGAGTCGAACTGTGTTTGGCGCTCATTTTCATTCACTCTAATGTGCATTTCTCACTCCAATTAGTAGCAACTTCTTTCAGCTTTGGAGTTAAGATAGCCCTTGATAATACATGCTTTTTAACATAAGTTTCAGAGCTCCCCAGGTATTTATATGAAGGTTCATTTATCTTGGCCCCAGCAGTGACTTTCAAAAAGCAAGCAGTACATTTCCCATCCGTGAAATTCCCAAAGATCACATAGTAAGCCGTGTGAGATCACGACAGAAAACAAACCAATGTGTAGCTTACATTTCAAAGACGTTCCCCTTGTATTCTTAGCATGGATAATGAGGCCAGGCCTCTGTGAACAGTACAGGATCATCTATTCCTACTGTGCTGTGTTTTCACAGTGCTCAATTCAGCAAGAGAACATTTCCCCCAAGAAGGTTAAGAACATTAAGCAGAAGGAATTATGCCACAAGATTCCCTTAGTTTTCAATACTAAAAATAAATTAAATGCATCCCGCTCTGTGATTGCATACTTAGATGTATAAATTAATAAGTGAACCACAAGAGTTTAAAAATAGCTTCAATGGCCAAGATTTATTTCCATGCGGTCTAACTTGTACACACCTCCCAAATTCAGAATGCTTTCATTATCATCATCGTCTTCTGATTTTACTAGAAAGGATTTTTTTTGTTCCCTAACATACTAGTAATTTCAAAATAGAACTGTTGTAGGTAATTGTGTTTTCTCATCATGAAAAAAAAAAAAGATACAATAGTTAGGATTTTAATGGAAAGTACCACTTTTTTTTTTCTTTTTTTCATTATCTTTATTTATTGGACATATACATCCAGAAATCAAGAGGGAAGGGAGGTAGAGAGGAAGACAGTCAGCAAGATACCTGGAGCACTGCTTCAGGTGGGGACACGGGACTTGAACCTGGGTCCCTGTATACTGTTAACATATGCGTTCAACCAGGTGTGCCACCACCTGGCCCCGAAAGTATCACTTTTCTAAAGACTTTTACACAAACATCTTCTTGCAATAAAATGCTATCCATTAGTTTCACTGATATAAGAAGTAGAAACCATGAAAACCCATGAACTGGCAAGAGACAACACAATTAACTTTCAGGCTTAATGAAAACTGTGGTGATTTTCAGAGGGATTGGGGTTGGGGGGCTTGGAGGGAGTAATAAGTAAAAAAAAGTATCCTCAGTGTGATAACACTAGCATATTGGTGTTGGGTGTGGAGAGATTTATATACTTGGAAAGGTATAAAGTTACCCCCCCTCAAGTTTCATAGGATTGTAAACCAAGGTGGACTCTGAACAAAACAGCTCCATTCCTTACCTTAATTTCCTCTTTCCCCTTTTAAAACTCGATAATGAGTTTGAAATCATATTTTCTGCAGTTGTTTTGATATAAAGGATATGGCAGTTTCTATCAAAAAAAAGTACAGTCATTATTATTATTTTCCATTATGGTGATCATTATTATTATTTTCCATTGTAGTGATCATTATTTTTATTTTCCATCGTGGTGATCATTATTATTATTTTCCGTCATGGTGATCATTATTATTATTTTCCATTGTAGTGATCATTATTATTATCTTCCATTGTAGTGATCATTATTATTATTTTCCATCGTGGTGATCATTATTATTATTTTCCATCGTGGTGATCATTATTATTATTTTCCATTGTGGTGATCATTATTATTATTTTCCATCGTGGTGATCATTATTATTTTCCTTCGTGGTGATCTACATTGTACTTTCAGTGTCTTACTATGGCTTCACTTTGCAATCCCCAGCTGAAATTCTTAACTTTGTTAGGTTCAATTTTGTTAGTGCTTAGGAATATTAACAATTAATTAATTAACAATAATTAATTAACAATAATTAATAATTAACAATATTAACAATGTCTACAGTAGTATTTAACAGTGCCTGGCATTTCTTAAATAATGTTTACATTACGTACATAGAATGGTATACAGATAGTCAGTATATAAGTCAAACCCTTAGTACATTCTACAATTTCATGATTTAATCCTTTTACTTGAGAAATGACACACCCTCATTTACATCAGAATGTGTTTTCCAGTCTTAGAAAGTACAAATGTTTCATACTTGAATTCTACAAAAAAATATATCCACGTTTCATCCTTTCCAAAGAAAAACCCCTACGTCAGACTTCTCTGTGCTCAAGTCCTGAACAAACTGGGAGCATTTGATGCTTAGGGCTCTCCATTAGTGGATTCCTCAAATACAAGTTGAGCACAGTCTCCTTTCCCAGAAGTCTCGGTACTTAGCCTGCTGTGAAAATATGTTTGTTTCACCTGAATCTCAGCTGAGTCGCTAATACATATGATGGCTTCAGAAGCTGATATTGGGACCAGAGTTCCAAGGACATAGTCACATTTATTTGGAACTCACAACCCACTTTTTCGCTTTGGCACTTTAAACGGACTGTCAAACACTGCCTGTTGCCTCACACTCACATTTTTGTCAGAAAGAGCAAACACGGTGACCTTACCTTGCACTCAACTTCATTGGGCTCTACGGGTTAGGCAGTTCTTCTGAAGGAATGATTACTGTGTGTATGTCCATCAGCACAAGTGGCATGAAGCAGAAAGGCCTTTCCCAGCCAGGAGGGTATGGTTCCCACTGCGTGTCAAAGTTTCAGTAGCTCCTGAAGTTTGCTTAAAACTCCTCTCCCTGCCTCCTTCACAGGGCACCTGGTGAGAAAGTGTGTGTTTGGGGAAGTGAGACTTAATGATCTTGGAAGCTGGACTCTCTTGCTGACTGGCCACTTTTTTAATTTGTTGGTGTGGATTTGACGCTTTGGCCATCTCTGGGTCCCTTAGCTTTGCAGCCACTTTCAGTTACTTCTGCCCCTAGATTTTCTGGAAAACTCACATGGAGACAATGATTTTCTGTTTTGCCAAGTAACCTGTGACCCACAGGGCTTCTACATCCTCCCAGGAGCCATGACTCTTATAATCTTGTGTGTGTGTGTATGTGTGTGTGTGTGTGTGTGTGTGTGTGTGTGTGTGTGTGTGTGTGTCTGTGTCTGTGTGTGTGCCTTTATCCATCCCACTCACACCTGCAGCTCTGCAGAAACTCCTCATTGTCTCATCTTCAAATGTGATCAACTGTCTGGGAATTGCATTCAACAAAGCTGGGGGTGGGAATTAGGTAGAGTTGAAATAATATTGGCCATAATTCCATAATTATTGAAATGGGCTGAAAGCTACCTGGTGTCTGAAAGCCTATTCTTTTCTTTTGAAGTTATCTATGTAAAAGAGAATTTTAAAATATAGCATTAGGATTTTAATTTTAACTTAATTTTTATTTAAGTTTTATTTTAATTTTAAAATATAGCATCAGGACATACCTCACCAGAGCATAGGCTTTGCTATACTCATGGTCAAGGTTCAAACACTAGCATCACACCAGAAATACTCTGGTGCTAGAGGAAGCTTCAATACTGCTAGTTTCTTTCTCTTTATCTCTCTGATTTAATAACTTTTCTGGGAGAAATATAGTCATGTTAATTTTATATTAAAAATACTTTTTTTTTCAACAGGGCTATCACAAAGAATCAATGTTGTATAACTCCATCATCCGAGGTGGTCATTTGCTTTCCTTTTCTAGATAGATGATAGATAGATAGATAGATAGATAGATAGATAGATAGATAGATAGATAGACAGACAGATAATAGACAGATGGCGGTATAGGCAAAGGGCCCGTAAAATAGCTCACTTGTATAGTGGGCTGCCTGTGTATAACTCAGGTTCAAGTCTGGCCCCCACCACATTATAGAAAGCTTTAGTGCTCACTCTCATCCCCTCTCTCCTTCCTCTGTATTTCCCTAAAATTATTTGAGAAGGAAAAACACCACAGCATGTCTCCATTGCTCCTGAACCAGCACCCCACAACATGCACACACACACACACACACACACACACACACACACACACACACACATCACTGCCATATGTTGATCTGAGGTGTGAGCATAGACCTTGCACACAGTATACTGTTTTTGTGTGTGAGGTATCTGCCAGTCCCAAAATAAACAAAATAATTCTCCAGGCTCAATATGAATTTTAGTTCTTATGGCTATGGTGACATGTAATATTTATCCAAGTATAATCACTGCTATTCACTTCATTAGAATTTATTTTTTTAAACTTTTTTTAAAATGTTTTAATTTTTCCCTTTTGTTGTCCATCATAATTGTTATTGTTGTAGCTATTGTTGTTATTACTGTCGTTGTTGTTGGCTAGGACAGAGAGAAATCAAGAGGAGGGGAAGACAGTGCGAGAGAAAGACACCTGCAGACCTGTTCCACCTCCTGTGAAGCAACTGCCCTGCAGGTGGGGAACCGGGGGCTTGAACTGGGATCCTTCTGCCGATCCTTGCACTTCGTGTCACCTGCACTTAACCCTCTGTGCCATTGCCTGGCTTTCTACTTTGTTTTATTTTTTTTACCCACCATGAAAGTACTTTAGGGACAGTAAAGTAATAGGAAATCGGTCATCTAATGAGCTAAACTAGTTAAGTTTAAAACCAAAATTTATCACTTCTTAATTATTGGGCTTGGAAAAATGAATTGTATTTCTCATCTTTCATGTTCTCCCTTTGGGAAGATGGAGGTGTATCATAGAACTTGGTATAGAGGGATTTTGAAAATTGAACACTGGTAAGAAATATAAAAAAGTCCTGTCAGACTGGAAGTTCTCAGTCTGGTCTTGCCATTAGCTCTTTCTCTAGCTTGATTTTGTGGCATTGTATAGCTTTTTCTCACCTAAAGAAATATTTTTATAGAAATAAAAATGGAGGGAGTCGAGCAGCAGCACAGCGGGTTAAGCACAGGTGGTGCAAAGCACAAGGACCGGCATAAGGATCCCAGTTCAAGCCCCGGCTCCACACCTGCAAAGGAGTCACTTCACAGGCGGTGAAGCAGGTCTGTAGGTGTCTATCTTTCTCTCCCCTTCTCTGTCTTCCCCTCCTCTTTCCATTTCTCGCTGTCCTATCCAACAACGATGACATCAATAACAACAATAATAACTACAACAATAAAACAACAAGGGCAACAAAAAGAATAAATAAATAAATATTAAAAAATATTTAAAAAAAAGAAATAAAAACGGAATTACCTTATGACCCAATGATACCATTCATGGACATTTAGTCAAAGGACAAGAAAGCACTAGTTATAAGGGACATTTGCACTACTGTCTTCAAACCTTCAAATTATTTACAATAGCCAGAGTATAGAAGAAGCCTACATGCTTATTGATTCACTAAAAAAGCTATGAGATATATACTTCTTGAAATATTACTCTGCAATCAGAAAAGATGTTGTTGTGTCTTTTGGGGCAAAATGCATGGTACTAGAGGTCAATATGCTTAGAAAATGAGTAAAGAGATGAAGAGACACAGATAGCTTCACTCATATGTGGAATGCAGGGAACTGATGCATACAAACTTGTGAAGAAAAAATAGAATCAAACACACTGGTTCTAACACTTTGTGAGAACTATGGTGGTTATCTTCGGAAAGCAGAATAGTGGGAACACAGAAATTTGGTAGTGGATGCAATATGGAATCTTAGAATCTGTAACTCACTATTAATCTCATATAAAAACTAAAAAAAAAATGCCTGCCCACTTTCCCTTGTGTTTTATTAATAGAAATGCAAAGCCTTTACAACCAACTCTAGTTGCATTCCTAGAGTTAGTTGTCGCTGCTCACTTGTTCTTGGTTATTTAGAAAGAAGTCGATTATAATTCCTTTATATAGATAATATAATCCTAAATTATTCTTTTGAAATTGAGTATTTTAGAGCATTTTGTTATCTTGCCAAGGTTGAATTCATGGTGGACTGGTGTGACTCAACTTGACATTTTACGAAGCATATGTTTGTCCACCTTCAAGTACAAAGTGAAGAATTCTCTGATGTGACTGCAAACTTGCCTGTCAGACACATCCTCACTTCCGCCCTTCTCTTCCCTCTGTCTCATTGTATCCACATCAGAAAACATTCTAGATGACCACATGGCTTCCGGCTTCATGGAACTCCTCCTGAATGTTACATTGTTCAGATAAATGCTGTTATTCTCTACAGAATACCTTTCATTCTTAGAGAGGACTAATGGAGTGGGATTTTCTATGTGCCTGTTATCTTAGGTGAGGTAAGAGTGTGCTGGAATTGAGTTAAGGAAAATGGATCTGTAGGGATTTATAGTTCCAAGTTTCCATTTTCAGCTGTGGCATTTTTGTCAGCACTTCTAGATCACTCAGAATTATACAGTTCTCTCTCTCTCTCTCTATCTCTCTCTCTCTCTCTTTCCTCATAAGATGCAAGGATTCCTCTATGTTTAAGACATGGGAGGAGGGGGGATTTTTCTCAAAAAATGTATGCATTCCCAATGTCACCTAATTTCTATTTCTGAAGATCGGCAAAGAGTGAGTGTTCATTCTCATACCAATTTCATAGACTCATAAATCTAATCTTGGAAACACCATTCATATCTTAAAGTTTCTCAGAGAATATCAATTAAGAATCCTTTTCATTGAGATTGATTGATTATTTCTCAATTATCAGGGCTAGAAATCAATCATCTTCAGGTTTAGATAATAGACCATTCAGCTTCTTTCTGTAATTTTGTTTTCTCTCATCTTCAGAACTCATCACAAAATTTCTCTTCTGATCAAACATTAAAACATCTCAAATCTATTAATTCATCATATACAAAACCACTGCTGATCAAGTCTGATGTTTAGCTATACTCTGCAAAATAAATTTGTAGTAATTATTCTAAGCATAAGCCCAGCTCAGTGTCCTGGGTAATATAATAGAACAGTGGATCTGAGGAAAGGAGAGCCTATGCCCGTTGAAATTTGTGCAGTTCCAAGTTTCCAAGTTTCATCTGTGTCATTTCTCAACATTTCCAGTCCACTTTGACTTATGGAATTTCCCCTTCACATGCCATTCGTTCTCTCATTCTTAGAAATGCAAGTTTCCTCTAAGTCTACATATCCCCCAAAGCACAATATTCAGAACTTTACTTATTTTTCCTTTTCTGTTACTATTAATGATACTTCTTATTTCTTTCTGTAACTTTTTAGGGCCCCAACGAATCAATACCATAGCTATTATTCTCATGAATAACCCACAAAATTAAAAAAAAAAAATGAAGACAGATGAGTAAAATAAATTTCTGGGTCAAAAGTGAAGATAGGCTAGTCATCCAAACTTAAGATTGTCTATTATAATACAGGAGCTTATCAAGTTATTGCAGATTCTCTACCGCCTCGAAAACCCTAGGTCAGAGTGAAGATGGAAAATTATCACAAAGAAAGCAGATAAGATTTTCAGATGCATCTGCAATACATTATACCCCAAAGAGGGCTATGTGATTGCCTATTGCCGAACTGCTTTAACAGCTGCCTTAAAATATTTCACAGCCTGTAGAATAAAGTTGGGCGGCCATAAAATTAGTTTGCCTGCTTTAAAAATGTTTCAAAGTCCTTCTATTGCTTCATGATGGAAACGTGCGAAATTCATGCCAATGGTGTTTCTTTCAACCATTTTCCATCAAAGATGATGTGAAACAGATCTTTGTTCCATATCCCCCCTATGTAGTGCTGCCAATGTGCGGCAGCTGGGGCCATAGCGATGAAGCAGCTCTTTTAGGGGTGGGTGATGGGGGGTTGGTACGACGTGCTGGCGGCCATGCCCAGTGGGAAAAGCGTGGTGGCTGGATGTAGAACGGCCAGCTGTGTCATCTTGAGCAGGTCATTAAACTGATCTTCAGACACAGAAATTATGGCCACCGCTTAACAGAATGGAAAATTGGGCAGCACGTGTAGGAGGCAAATAGTGTGGAGAAAATGGAATCAGAACCAATAACTGTCAGGTCAGTGCTTCTTGGTCCCTATTCTCTATCTCGTCGCCCTCGCTTTCAGAGTCCCCTTCATGCAAGGGGAGAATGATAAAATGCTCAGTGGACCTAGAATTGTCTTACCTCTCAAATGAGAATAAGAAAATTCAGTATTGCAAAGATGAAATGAGAAGACACGGAATAGGGCCCTAAGATAATGGCAGGCATACAGCGCGTGTTCTCTTTGCATATTTCCTTGTGTTAAAAAGATTAACACTGGGGCGAAGAAATAGTCCATCCAACAGGTTTCATATGTATGTCTACCAGGTTTAAGCCAGAATACCACAAGGGAAGGCTTAGGGAACCAGGAAAGCTCTACGTTATGGTGTGTCTTTCTCTTCTCTACCCCATCTCTCAGTTTCTTTAGCTGAGTGAAAGAAAAATATAACAATGTAGCAGCAGATGAATTATTAATTTGTGAGATTCACTGGTCCAAAAATAAAAAAGTGATCAAACAAATATATAATACTACATAAAAGAGATTTGTCATTATTTTTCCCCCATAGTAGTCTGCTAGTATGGCTGTTATTATAGGAAATCACTGCAAACTTGATTACTTAAGGAATCACAAATTTATTATGTTACAATTTTGTGGAGGTCATAATTATGACATGGATCTCAATTGACTAAAATCAAAGTTTCAGCAGAACTTCACTCTTTTCTGTGTCACTAGCAAGATAATCCATTTCTTGCTTCACTGGAATCTTCTAAGGTTTCTCAAAAGGCTTTTTCTTATAGTTCATTGTTTTAATTTTAATATAATTTTTTTTGCATCCAGGGTTATTGCTGGGGCTCAGTGCCTGCACTATGAATCCACTGCTCCTGGAGGCCACTTTCCCCATTTTGTTGCCATTGTTGTTGATGTTATTAGACAGGACAGAGAAAAATCAAGAAGAGGAGAAGACAGAGAGGGGGAGAAGCAGACAGACAGCACTTGTGAAGCGACCCCCCTGCAGGTGGGGAGCCAGGGACTTGAAATGGGATCCTTACACCAGTCTTTGCACTTAGTGCTATGTACAGTTAACCCACTGTGCTACTGCTCAACCCCAAAATAATTATTTATGTGTGAAAGAAAGAAGAGTGAAAGCAAGTGAGAGAGAGTAAACCTTAATTCTGGCATATGATAATGCTAGGAACTGAGGCAAGTTAGTGTTTCAGTAGGCTGAGCTCTCTCTCAGTTACCTAGCAGTTCTATTTATTAATATTTATATTAGTATTAGCATTATTAGCATTATTTTTCATTATGGTTATTTCTGGGGGTTGGTGCCTGCACAGCTCCACCACCTTCCATATAACTTTTTTTTTTTCTTTTTCTCTTTCTTTCTTTCTTTCTTTCTTTCTCTTTCTTTCTTTTTTTTTTTCACCAGAGTACTGCTCAGCTCTAGCTGATGGTGGTGTAGGAATTCAACCTGGAACTTTGAAACCTCAGGCATAAGAATCTCTCTTTGCATAGCCATTATGCTATCTACTCCTGCCCTCTTTCTTTTTTTTATGTAGGGTGAAATATAGAGAGATAGAGAGGGAGAGAGAGATAAAGTGAAGGAGAAACACTCACAGCACTGTTCCCTAATTTGTGAGCTCCACCACTACATTCTGAGAAGTATCAGAAGACTTTATAGAAAGGCATCTTTTTTCTCCCTTCAAACATGCTTTAAACATGCACACACCTCTTGCAGGAGGGTTTTGTTATCATTGTTGTTTGCTATTATTTGTTTGTTTTTCTACCAACTCATTTCCCAGTTCTGAATTATGATAGTACTGAGCACTGAACTGAAACCTCTAGTGTCTCAGGTGGGAAAATTACTGTGCTATTTCCTTGGCTTGCTTATTTGTTTAAAGTTTAAATTGAGTGATGCAGAAAGGGGAATGGAGATTGAAGAGAATCACCACAGTACTACTCCACCATTCCTGGTTTTGTGAGTGGCACTCCCAAACAGAACCACAGACTCAAAACCTTATGCTCAGACATGAAGTGTATATGCTACCTGGTAAGTTGTCTCCTATTGCCTGGAATATATCTGTTGAGCTTCTCTGTAAAGCATCATTTTATACGCTGTAAGAAGAAAGAATGCCAGCTGAACTAGAAGAAATGGCATGGCAAGGGCAATAGGGCATAAAGAATAAATCAGCATGCTCTGGGAAGAATGAGGTCTTATCTGAAGCTACCTGAATACTTGATCACTTAAAAAGATGTCATTTTTGGGAAAAGCCAGTAGGTCTATTTTAGGTATATTCCAAGGGGCTCATGAGTTTGCTAGTTTTTGCTTGCACCTGACTCTAATATGCAGGTGACCTAAGTTATTGTCTGAGGGATGGCATCATAGTTGGAAAAAGGAGAAGAAAGCTGGATCAGGGAAGGGAATAGCTCCCAAATATGGGAAAAGTATATAAATATTGTTGAGTGTAAACCTCATCAAGTTGATCTGGGGCCCATAGTCAGCACAGGACCCTATGTAACCTCTGTTTCCCAGTAGGTCTGAGTTAACGTTTTGTGGTCATGGCTGGAAACATTCCAGGCTGTGCCAATTTCAGGACACATCATCCTCAGGTGATAGGCAGAGTATGCTATCCAACTTCCCTTCAGAGAATGTGACACTCTCCACCCTTGTTGACCCACATTGAGGGCCAGATCCCATAGGACCCACCAAGGGCTTCATTATGTAGTTCCTGATGGAGACGCGGAATCTTCATCTGCAGTATTCTTGCCTTTAGGCTCATGATTAGTCAACAAATTGTCTGGATTTATATCTTAACTCTTCCCAACACCAAGTTCCAGATGCTATCATAATGCCAATCTGATTTCTCAGGACAGACAACCCCATCAATGTGACCCAGAGCCACACCTCTCCAGTTCCCTATCCCACTAGAGAAAGAGAGAGAGACAGGCTGGGGATATGAGTTGACCTGTCAATGTCCATGTTCAGCGGGGAAGCAATTACAGAAGCCAGACATTTCACCTTCTGCCCCCCATAATAGCCCTGGACCCATACTCCCAGAAGGATAAAGAATGGGAAAGCTATCAAGGGAGAGGACTGGATAGGGAGTTCTTGTGTTGGGAATTATGTGGAGTAGTGCCTCTCTTATCCTATGGTCTTGTCAATATTTCCATTTAATTAATTAATTAACTAATTAAAATATGTCATTGACAGAGATGAAACTCTAGATCACAATACAGGTTTTTCATATTAAAAAATCAGCAATAAAGCATGAGTTGTTGGGGAGAGATGCAACTTGGAAAATATAGGAATAAATTGGAATTGGAAGCACTTGGTAGAGATTTTCACATTCAGAGTCTATTACAACAGACCAAGGAGGAAGGGACTTGGAAAAACAGAATTGGAAATGTGTGTGCATTACTGAGTTGAAATGATATTATATGTGAAATTTATTTGAAGTAAAAAAAATGGAAAAAATTAGGAATCCCAAGTCACATTTTAAATGTTGATTGTGCAACTACACTAAATACTTAGGAATAGAGAAGGAGCACACTTGGAATAAAAGGGTAAAGAAAAATAAATAGGGAGTTGGGCGGTAGCACAGAGTGCTAAGCACACGTGGCACAAAGTCCAAAGTCCAACTTAAGGATCCTGGTTTGAGGCCCTGGTTCCCCACCTGCAGGGGATTCACTTTACAGGTGGTGAAGCAGGTCTGCAGGTGTCTGTCTTTCTCTCCCCATCTCTGTCTTCCCTCCTCTCTCCATTTCTCTTTGTCCTATCTAACAATGACATCGACAACAACAACAATAATAACTACAATAACAAAAAAAGGACAACAAAAAGGAGAAATAAACAAATAAATATAAAAGAAAATTAAATATAGGGGCTGGGTAGTTTCATGCCTAGTTGAGCAAACATGTTACAATGCTCAAGGATCTGGGTTTGAGCCCTTGATCCCCACCTGCAGAGGGAAAGCTTTGCAAGTGGCAAAGCAGTGTTGCAGGTGTCTCTCTATATCTCTCCCCTATTACCCATTCCCCCTTGATTTCTAGATGCCTCTATCCAATAAATAAATAAATATAATTATAGATTAAAAAATAGGAAAGCTACTGAGGGATGGGATGGGATGGGATACGGAGATCTGGTGGTGAGAACTGTGTGGTTACACCTCTCTTCTATGGTTTTATCAGTGTTTCCTTTTTATAAATAAAAGTTAAAAAAATTAGTCTAGGGTGGATAAATATATGGAAGTAAAAAAAGAACTATAAAATTTAAGAACTGACTTTATTAATGAAATAAGGCAATTTATAACAACTACTTATTCGTGATTGCAACTTATAAACCATGATGAACATTACTGTAGTGTAAATAGTTATGTTGTACTTTTCTTTCTGTTTTTCCCTAAAAGACTGTCCAAGAAAATCATAGTTGATAAAACTGAAATAATTTGTTCTTTTTTAAAAGTTTAAAAAAGATAATAAGAGAAAATTACATATAATATGTATTATATGTACTATGATATATATTATATATTAAATATATATACATCTATAAGAGTTGGTTTAAAAGCATCTCAATTAAGATGCCTATGATAATATACTTACTGAATATACAAGTGCAATCCTTGAGGGTTTTTCTGATTTATTTGACTCAGATATCTTGCTGTAATCATTCACACAATATACATCTTTCCTTTCTAAATCCCCAAGGGGTTCCTTGACCCTTATCCAACCAGCCATCCTGCCTCTCCTATCACCCCAATGGTTTGACATGATTGGTATGATTAATCTGACATAAAATCTACTTCTTGATGGTCTTCCACCCTTCAATGATTCCCTGATTCCCTAAAGTTGATTCTGTGTGAGAAAGAAAGTGAACTTAAGGGAATGAATGTGTGGACTGCTTGTCCACATGCCAGATCTTTCTTTGAAAGTCTGATGTCTATAGATAGGTCTGAAAGTCTATCAGTGATAAAATGTTGACATCATTGTACTTGCTAAAGCAAACTTATTTTTGGTTGCTACCAGGGTTTCATTGCCCCAAGCCAACTTTTTCAGGTAGAAAGACACAAAGAATCAGAGGTAAAGATATCACACTGTGAAAGCTTTCTCCAGCACTGAGGGGACAAGTAGGTCCATTATACAGGTGAATACTCTTGCAGGCTCAAATCCTTTCTATGTAGGTCTGATTTTTCAAGCCATGTCATTTTAATTTTTTTTTCTTAATGAGTATGAATGAGTGTACCACCCAATAGGAAAAAAATAAATCAAAACAAAATAAATAAATAAATAAATAAATAAATAATAGATGGCTTCCCCAATGTGAATTCTTGAGATAGAAAGACCACCATGTCCCTCTGCTCACCCATCCTCGGTCAGATGGACATGCTGATAATGCAAAGTGGCACTTTAAGCTGAAGAGTGCAGTCTTGAGAAAAGAAATGAATACCATCTGGCCAATAACTCTTTGCATATGTTGGTGAGCTTGCCTTGGACTGGTCTTAAAGAAACAACATGATGTTAGGGGCCAGGTGGTGACACACCCAGTTAAGCACACATAGCACTAAGTTCAAGGACATGCACTGGGTTTCCTGTTTGAGCTCCTGGCTCCCCACCTGCGGGGGGTGAGGGGGCATCAAGAGGGCTACAGCAGTCCTGTAAGTGTCTACCTTTCTCTCTCCCTCACTGTCTCCCCCTCCTCTCTCAATTTCTCTTTGTCCTATCCAATACAATAGAAAAAATGGCCACTGGGAGCAGTGGAGTGTTAGTGTTGGCACAGACCCCTAGAGATAACCCTGGAAGCAAAACAAACAAACAAACAAACAAATAAATGATTGTAACCTTTTTTACACACATACACATTCTGTGCATAGCCTGAAGACATTGTAACATATTTCCCACTTATAATAAGAAAGAGAGAGAGACAGAGAGAGAGAGAGACAGAGAGAGAGAGAGACAGAGAGAGAGAGAGAAGTTGAAGAGCTTCACCTTGATGACGTTTCATTGCCAGATGGGGCGGAGTATGACAATATCTGATATATAACATTGTTTTTTCTTGACAGTATTGTACAGGTTTCAAATGAAGCCACATGAAGATAACCAAGTCAGTCTGATCAAAGATTAAAAAAAAAAATTACATGGTTGTCTACTTAAACCCTTTCTTTCCCTTGTGTTCCTTTAGAAACCTAGTTGAGTTTCAGACTCTATCCATGTATTTGCAAGAATGATATAGGACAGATCAAATATAATGACACAAAGCACTTTGGGAAATAATCGACCTCATGTAACTGCAAATGTGTAGGAAAAAGCTAATTAGCTAATTTCTATGCATTTTGTAATGCATAAGTGCATTATTAATTGATCAATTAATTATTCAGTTGACTTTCCTGGCATGTACCTTGATTTGTATTTAGCATATTCATTTAACTGATCATTTAATATTTAATAATAACACAAAGTAATGCAGGATTCTAATGAAATTCCAATTCATGGCTATCAGGAGAATATGTTTACATGTTGTGTTTTAATTGCTTTAAACTATTGTATCACAATAAATTTGTAAAGCATAATTAGACAAAATACATTATCTCAAAAAATAACAAAGGATGGAGACACAATAAACATTTTCCTTTATTATTCTACCAAATTCTGGCACCTCTAATACTGAAATAAAATAGCTTGAAATAAAATGTCAAATGCCTTCAAAGTTTACCTGGTAATATATCAGATTTATTTTAACATTCATGCATCAGGAGTTTGTGTTTACTTGAAAAATCAGTGTCATGTTTGACAAATAGGATGAACATATGTGCAATTTCCACTTTTTAATGTTTAATTAATTTTTACTGTATTAGACAGAGCCAGAAAGGAATTGAGAGGTAAAAGTGCACTAGAGAGAGGAAGAAAGAGAGATTCCTGCAGCACTGCTTCACTGTTTATGAAGCTTGCCTCCCTCAGGTAAGTACCTGGAAGTTGAAGTCAGGTCCCTGAGTATGATAATGATAATGACTCAATCACCGCACCACTGCCCAGGCCTGTAATTTCCATTTTTTAAATCCAAGAAAGGAATGTAGATACCTTTTTCCGAATTGGACTGGGATGTGGTTTTTTTTTTTTTTTTCCTCCAGGGTTATTGCTGGGCTCGGTGCCTGCACCATGAATCCACCGCTCCTAGAGGCCATTTTTCCCCCTTTTTGTTGCCCTAGTTGTTGCAGCCTCGTTGCGGTTATTATTGCCATTGTTGACGTTGCTTTGTTGTTGGATAGGACAGAGAGAAATGGAGAGAGGAGGGGAAGACAGAGAGAGAGGGGAGAGAAAGATAGACACCTGCAGACCTGCTTCACCGCCCGTGAAGCAACTCCCCTGCAGGTGGGGAGCCGGGGGCTTGAACCGGGGGGATGTGGTATTTTTGAACAAAGATTTAGTTAGTAAAGAGGATAAACTTTCTTCAAATGTAAAGAATGACAGAAGGAGCTTAGTCACTCCTGAGACTACTACAATAACACTTTGCATTCTAGGAGGCTTAAACATCAACCATTAACTTTTCCTAGTGACAGAGAAGTCAGACATCTAAGGTTAATGTCTCAGAAAAGCTGATTCCTTCTGAAAACAGGCAAGAAGAACACTTTTCGTGGCTTTCTGTTAGTTCCTAGTTGCTACTGGTGTTTCTTGGTTTGTATTTGTATCACTCCAAGGTCCGTCCTTGCCTTCCCATTCCATTCCTTTCTTTCTGTCTTTTTCTTTTTGAGTTAAATTATTTTTCTTTTAATTCTTTTCAAAAAATTAAATTATATCTATTTACTGGATAGAGACCACCATAAATTGAGAAGAGAGGTCAAATCAAGAGGGAGAGAGATGGAGAGACACCTGGAGCTCTGCTTCACTACTTCTGAAGCTTCCCGCCTATAGAGGGGGACGGAGGACTTGAACCTGGTTCTTTGTGCCTTGTAACGTGTGCGCTAAACCAGGTGCATCCACACGCAGCCCCCCTTTCCATTCTGTTCTTCCTGTGTGCATATAAAACATTGTGTCCATCTCTACAAGTTATACAGACTCTAGATGTATTGGGATAGACTCCACCTTACTGCTGTGATCTTAATTGATGGTAGTTACTAAATATTCTAATTCTCTGATGGTAGGCTTAAGACCTCACATCTTTTTTTTGGGGGGGGGGTGGAGGGACCATAACATATCAAGTCCTAACAGTTATCCTAATTTAAGATAATTATATACAATTTAAGAAAAAAAAATGTTGATACATAGGTGGTGAGAAAAAATAGATTTTTGAAAATACTGATATTCATGTAGGATAAGTAGGGGTTTCCATGAAGGGTTCTTATTATCTTAGACTTTTCTTACATCTTTGAGTAAATGTCGAGTCACTTCTATTTTAGAAACTCCACATACATAACCACAAATGGTAATTCAATGCTAGATATTAAAGTGACTAGTTATGCCTCTAGAAAGTCACATTCTCAGGAGAATTTTTTTTTCCCTTTTTTAATTACGGTTAGGCAGGCATGTTGTAGAGAGAGAGAAAAACTCATCTCTGAAACATAAATCCACAACAATGAAACTCATGCAGTAGATAAAATATGCCCTGCATAACATCAGATGCAGAATGAGAAGTTATTCTTCCTTTCTTATTATTTGAGGGTGTTGTTAGGAATCAAAGGAGGATGGTATTAAATAGCAGAGGAGCAAGCTCAGAACTGAAACAGTGCTCTGCATGACAACCTGATTCCATACTTTATTCTACAGAAATAAAGATGAAATTGGGCAACTATCTTTTTCCTTTTAATATGTCTAAACGGGTCTGGGGTTGTGATTCAGTGACAACCAGGATACAGGACCCCGGTGCACTGAGGTTTCAAATTTGATCCTTAGAACTGCATATGTCACACCTGAAGTCTCTGGACACAGTCTGAGCTGAAGTAGATTGAAGTGGCAATGGTTGCCTTGATTAGGTTGCGATCGGCAGATGCAATATTATTTGATATAGATTGGGAGAGGCATGTGGGAAAGTGGGTCTTATCCTAAGGTTCCAGGACTGGGGGAAATATAGGCTCTCTAGTGGAGATGTGAGGTTCCTGCTGTCTTAGGGTTCAAAAAGATAATGGATAGTTAATGTTATCATCACATTATTTGGTAATTGGGTTATGCTCCCAGAGGGATAGAGAATGAAAAAGCTATCAGGGGAGAGGGTGGGATATGGGGATTGGGTGGTGGGAACTGTGTGGAGTTGTACCCCTCCTACCCTATGGTTTTGTTAATTTATCCTTTCTTAAATAAAAAATAAATAAAAAATAACTGCATATGTCAGAGTGATGCTTTGGTTCTTATTCTTTTTCTCTTAAGTAAATAAGAGAATAAAAAAATCTTTAGAAGTGCATGGGTAATAATAATCATTGGTATCCATCTGACCACCTTGGAGACTTCAGATTTTTCTTTTGAAAGGTGTGTCATCCTTTCTTCTTTCTTCCTTTCTTTCTCTCTCTCTCTCTTTCTTTCTTTCTTTCTTTCTTTCTTTCTTTTTTTTCTTCCTTCCTCCTTTCCTTCCTCCATTCCTTTCTTTCTTCCTTTCTTCCTTTCTTTTAAAATTTTGTTAAAGGGGGATTAATAGTTTAAAGTTGACAGCAAGACACAATAGTTGTACATGCATAACAGTTTCCAGTTTTCCACATAACAGTTCAACTCCCACTAAGTCCTCTGCCATTATGTTCTAGGACCAGACCCCCCAAACCAAGATCTGGGTTCGAACCCCAGCTCCCACCTGCAAAAGGGATGCTTCATGAGCAGTGAAGCAGGGCTGCAGGTGTCTTTTATCTCCTTCTCTGTCCACACCCAGCTCAATTTCTCACTGTCTTCTCAAATAAAATAGAAAAAAAAAGGGATAAAATGCCTACCAGAAGTGTTGGATTTGTAATGCTAGTACAAAGCCCCAGCAACAACTCTGGTATAAAATAAAATAAAAATAAATTTTAAGGGCATCTCAGTTAACCAAAATAAATAGTAAGTAGTGTCATGTAGATTAACATTTTGCATGAACTAAGATGCTATAAAAACCAAAACAATAACAACAACTTAGTACTTACTAAGTTTTCATCAGGAGTGAAACACAAACCAGGTTCAGATAAATAAGACTGAAACAAATTTTGGATGAAATCTAGAGTTGAAAGTAAATGACATTTTCAACATGGTAGACAGAGCCTTATTCCACACCTTAGCCCTCTCCTTGGGACACATTCAGAAAATTGTCTTCAATTTCACCTCACGTGCACTTGGTCAAATCATTCTGGAAGCCTGAATAATCTTAGGAAAGTTGAGAAATGAGAGTGCGATCCCAGGACATGAAAGGGGAAGCCCACTCCCTTATCCCTAAACTCGTGTGTATAAAATGCTTCACACAGTATGGGGTATAATATCTATCAACAGGAATGAGTTCTGTTCTTCACTGAGCACAAACAGAGATCCTATCTTCAAAGGCTGTCTTTTGTGGATTTTATTAGAAGCCATCAGCGTTAAACATAAACTGTGCTGGTTTAACATAAAATAAAATATCTTAAATGTTCTGCATGGAGAATTGAGCAGATTGTGCAAGGGAAAGGGCTGAACATACTGTGCGGGGAAAGAATTCCCTCTGGCAGGAGGTCTGGATGATGGGTACTTCATTTACACATTCTAAAGACTGTTGTAATGGACAGTTTTGAAAGTGAAAACAGATACTGTTAAGACAGGATTGCAAAGCACAAAGCATAAACTGTAGAGACAGAGGGGAGTGGTGAGTCTATTTCATTTTCCATCTTAATATTAGAGACAGAGGGAACATATTAAATCCCCAGGGAGCAATTTGATCAATGCTCAGTTGTGACCTTTACTATCTGAAATAAGCTATATGATTTCTTAGAGTCTGTTAGGAATGAAGTCACACACACACACACACACACACACACACACACGCACACACACACCCCCCACTACATTCATAATCTGAAAAGCACGTTTGAGGTTGTTTCCTCAACATCAACTATAATGCATATTTCATTATGAATCCATACTTACCCACAAAAATGCCATTTTAAATGATGTATCAGCAAATGTACTCGGGATAATTTTATTCTAGTAGGAGGTGATTTATTGTACTAAATGGTATAGGCTTAAATAGCTAGCTCTGAAAAAAACGAGTCTCTGGAGAAAGACATCAACATTTCTATAAAGTGTTATTACTCAAGAAGAAAAATACATTATCCAATTAGTAGCTCTAATATAGATTCAACAACTGTAAACTTAGTTTTATAATATATCTAGGAATATGGAAACGAGATTCAATACTGAGAAATTTGTAACAAGATAGACATTCCATTTACTTTAATAGCACCCCCCACCAACACACACACATCAAATTTTTAAATTTATTTTATTTATTTATTCTCTTTTGTTGCCCTTGCTATTTTATTCTTGTAGTTATTATTGTTGTTGTGATTGATGTCATCATTGTTAGATAGGACAGAGAGAAATCGAGAGAGGAGGGGAAGACAGAGGGGGGAGAGAAAGACAGACACCTGCAGACCTGCTTCACAGCCTGTAAAGCGACTCCCCTGCAGGTGGGGAGCCAGGGGCTCAAACTGGGATCCTTACTCCAGCCCTTGCACTTTGAGCCACCTGCGCTTAACCTGCTGCACTACTGCCAACTCTTCAATTTTTAAAAAATAATTACTTATTTATTCCCTTTTGTTGCCCTTGCTGTTTTATTGTTGTAATTATTGTTGTCTTTGATGTCATCCTTGTTGGATGGGACAGAGAGAAATGGAGAGAGGAGGGGAAGACAGAGAGGGGGAGAGAAAGACAGACACCTGCAGACCTGCTTCACTGCCTGTGAAGCGACTCCCCTGCAGGTGGGGAGCAGGGGGCTCAAACCGGGATCCTTAAGCTGGTCCTTGGGCTTTGTGCCACGTGTGCTTAACCCACTGCCACCACCTGACCTCCTGAATAGTTTTATTTTTCTCTTCTCTTCTTCATTCTGCTCTCACCCCCTCCCTCCCACCCCTCCCCTCTCCTCTCTTTTTCTTTTACCATTTTATGGGAGGGGTATTAATTTACAGTATAATTATTGACACATGGGTACAATTTCTAATCTCCCCATGACAGGTGTCTCCAAAACACTCTCACCCCCCAACTTCGGACTTTTTTCCACCATCTGGCCCCGGGACTCCAAAGCCCTCTCCCTCCCCTCCAAGCTCCTCTTCCCCAGACTTGTTTTGTTTGGATGCGATATATTCCAACCAGTTCAACTTTGACTTTATGTTTTGCCTTTCTGCCCCTGTTTCTTAAAATCCACTTATTAGTGAGATCATCTGGCCTTTGTCCTTTATGTGATAACTTAAATAGAAACAGCATTTGAGTCACTGGTCAGTGTGTTTTAAATTTTTTATGTTTATTTATTTATTTTCCCTTTTGTTGCCCTTGTTGCTGTAGTTATTATTGTAGTTATTATTGATGTCATCGTCATTGTTGGACAGGACAGAGAGAAATGGAGAGAGGAGGGGAAGACAGAGAGGGGGAGATAAAAATAGACACCTGCAGACCTGCTTCACCACCTGTGAAGTGACTCCCATGCAGGTGGAGAGCCGGGGCTCGAACCAGGGATCCTTACGCCCCCTTACACTTCATGCCACGTGCACTTATCTTGCTGCGCTACCTCCTGACTCTGGACAGTTTTTTTTTTAATACATGTAATGCATATATTCCAGATTCCATTGTGATTACCATTGGAAGGTAAAAAAAATATATATCCTTCCTGTGAACAAATTGTACCATTAGTGGGAAAAGTCATTCTGTCCTAGTTGCTATTTCAAATGTTGTCACTGATCCTGAACTAAAATAATGGGTCTCTGGATCAATAGTGACAAAGGGAAACTACATTTTTGAATTAAAACTACTAATCACTAACAGGAAGATTCAATGACCTCTATTGATTTGGAAATCACATCCCTTAATGGCTGTTTAAATGAATCTTTACACATGTAGTTTTATTGACAAATAGGCACTCCTGTCTACACCCCGCCCCCATCTCCTTCCAGCTGACCTTTCAGTTAAACTCACTAAGAAGTTATTAATGCAAAGAATTGCACTATCAAGAAAAGTAAAATATATAAGGCACAGTATGGGGAAATATTCTAAAGACATCTAGCTGCCTTTTACACAGTTATCTACATAAGTTTATTGGCATTAATATGAATAATTATATCATGAAGAATTTCAATAAAAACTATGCTGTATATCCTTTTGAAGTAGTTATGTTTACAGATGTATTTATTAATGCTACTTGTTTGTGTTCAGGGTTAGGTCCCAGCTGCAAGGGTGAAGCTTGACAAATGGTGACATAGTGAGGTGGTTCCTTTTAGAGTTTTCACTCACACTCTCTCATTCACTCTCAAAAAAAAATGGATAGAGACAGCCCCCCCCAAAAAAAAGAAGATTGAGGGGTGATAGAGAAGGGGAGAGGAAAAGAGACACCTGTGACACTGCTTCACCACTAGCAGGTGGGGACCAGGGCCTCAAACCCTGGTCCTTGTGTATAGCAACATGGCAGCCCAGTCAGGCATATCACCATTCAGCCCCCAACTAATTTATTTTATTTTTTTTAATTGATAAGACAGAGAGAAATTTAGAGGAGAGAGGGAGGTAGGGAAGGAGAGAGAGAGATTAAGAGAGAGAGAGAGAGACAACTGCAGCCCTGTTTCACCACTTGTGAACCTATTCTCCTGCAGGTTGGGATCAGAGCCTTGAACTCAGGTCTTTGTGCACTGTAATATGTGCACAGGTAACCAGGTATGCCACCACCTGGCCCCTCTTTCCTTCACTCTCAATTTATCTCTGCCCTATCAATTAACCAAATAAAATTAAAGAAAAAAAAACATGTGTTTCATATATATGAAGGGTCTTTTTAATTAGTCTGTCAAGTTGAAGAGATTAAAAACTCTGTAATGAAATTCCAAAAACAAATTTCTTTTTGAAACTATATGTGGATTGAGGCAGAGTAGGTATCACTGAGTCCCAGACTAAGACTCTGCCAAAAAAGAATAAGTCTCAAGAAATAGTACAAAAAGATGAGACAGCTGGTTCACTCCACTCATCCAAGTCAACATCTAATTAATGAGATGAGTATATAAATGGACATTGCAGCCTGACAGCAGCCACCACCAGCAGCCAACATATGCTTTCTCTTTCCTGTGAAGGTCTCTAATTGATTTTACATATTTGTACAAACCCTCTAGAAGCAGTATGTGAGAAATGCTGGGAATAAGGCCACTGAAGTGAGAATTACCTGGGTTAAAATACCCGGTATTTTTTTTTCCACTCAATAAATGTTTCTGAGTGTCAGGCACAGCACGTGGTAGAGTATAAATATTACTATGCTCAGGGACACAGGTTCAAGTCCCTGGCCCCTACTTGCAGGGAGAAACTTCATGAGCAGTGAAGCACTGGTATAGATGTCTCTCTTTCTCCCTCCCTCTCTGCTCCTTATTTCCTCTTAATTTATTTTTCTATCTTTAAAAAAAATAGTGGGGGGTTGGTTTCATGGAGGTACTGAACCTCAAGAATAACCCTGGTGACAATGAAAAATAAAGAAATAAAAATAAATGCTTAGAGGGTACCTAACTTGGCCAATGCATTTGCAAATGAACCAGAAATAAATCCATAATGATAATAAACTAGGACCAGGGGAGTTGGCACGTAGTTAAATACCAGACTTGCACTGGCCCAGGGGTCTGAAGTTCAATTTCAGCAATTCTGTAAGGCAAACATGTGTAGTGTTCTGGTTTCTATATCTTGAAAATAAATGAACAAGAAAAACCATATATATATATATGTATATATATATATATATATATATATACACATATGTATGCATACATACATATGTATGTATATGAATATGACCTTTTTTAATAGCATTTACTGTCTTATTGTTGTGGTTATTATTGTTCTCATCATTCTTGGAGAGGACAGAGGGAAATCGAGAGAGGAGGGGAAGACAGAGAGGGAGAGAAAGACAAGACACCTGCAGACCTGCTCACTGCCTGTGAAGCGACCCCCCTGCAGGTGGGATCCTTATGCTGGTCCTTGCATGCTTAATCCACTGACTCCCTATTTTTTATCCCTGACTCCCTATTTTTTTTAATTCCTGACTCCCTATTTTTTTCCCCTTGTCTACCTCTGCTATTCTCTGCCTCTTTTGTATCCTGGTGATATGAAAAGTCATCCCCTGTTCTCAGATGAGATGAGGGACATTTCAGGAATCAGCTTCTTTGAAAACTCAAATATGTTTATATTCTGAAAGAAATAATGAAAACCAAGTTAGCAGAAGACAGACTTAATCTTTTTACTTCAAAATCTGAATTTTCTGTATAGTGGTTAATCATATTTATTGCTTTGCATGCTGCAATTTATGGTTTAATTATATCACAAATCTCAAGTATTTACTGTGAGAGAGGTTTTATTATAATAACATCAAGGAGAGACAAACACAAAACTGAAAGAACAGAAGGAAACCTGCGTACAGTTTTCTAGATGACTAAAATCCCAACAGTTTAACATTTAATACCTGGAAATCCTGTCTTGACCTTACAGCTTTCTCACTGCCAATAGAGAAATATTTGGCTTTTCTCAATTAGAAGTTACATTGAGGTAAAGTTCTTCATTTTTATTCTTATTATTTATTTATTATTGGCTAGAGATTTTGAGAAGTTAAGACATAAGGGGGTGATAGATGTGGAAAGGAATAGAGAGATACTTGGGGCCCTCCTTCAGCACTCATGAAGCCTGCCCTGCAGGTAGGGAGGGAGGGCAGTTGAACCTGGGTCCTTGTACACTGTAAAGTGTGTGCTTAACCAGGTCCACCACCACCATCTGGATTTGATAAAGTTCTTCCTTAAGGTAACTAGAATCACAACAAATACAGAAGGAGGAGGAGGAGGAGGAGGAGGAGGAGGAGGAGAAGGAGAGGAAGGGGAAAGGGAAGGGGAAGAAGAAGAAGAAGAAGAAGAAGAAGAAGAAGAAGAAGAAGAAGAAGAAGAAGAAGGAGAAGGAGAAGGAGAAGGAGAAGGAGAAGGAGAAGGAGAAGGAGAAGGAGAAGGAGAAGGAGAAGGAGAAGGAGAAGGAGAAGGAGAAGGAGAAGGAGAAGGAGAAGGAGAAGGAGAAAGGAGAAGAAGGCAAAATTTTTCTTTGTGATTTTCATCATCTTTTAATTTTTGGCCTTTATACTGAATCCTCCCTTCCAAAGTTCTTAACCAACTTTCTAGTCTCTGCTTTTTCCTCTTCCTCCTTCTCCACTTCCTCTTCCTCCTCCTCCTTTTCCTTCTATACAGGTAAGTTGCATGATTATGTTTAATATCAGTGTTCATATGAAACCATTAATCAGCTGAATTGAATTTGTCACTAGGTTATATAAAGTTTACATTTTTAACGATTTGATCATTTTAATGAAATAGCACACTCTGGGTAATTTTCTAATTATTCTGAATGAGTTTAAAGAGACAGGAGAAGTGACAGTGCATGGTTATACATGGCCTTGCCTTTGGTAAAATGTGGAAGAAAGGCCGATTCTTGCCCTCAAGGAGTCCCTGATTTAGAAGAAATGTCAGTTTCCTGCTCAACAGAGAATAGCTTCTTCTTCCTAATTCTACTCACTATGTGAGTTAGGTAATAAATCTTTTCCTCCAAGTCTCTGTGATAATTAAAAACAAAATGAATCAAAGAAGGTCTTTACTCAACGAGAAGCTCTTGGTATTCAAACATCTCACATCCTCCTGGTTTTCTTGTCTGGATTCATATGGCTTGCCAGATGTCACAGAAATGCCCAAAGGGTTGAGGCTGGGCTCCCACCATCTGGAAAGGGTCCTTTGTAATACATCAGCAATTCCATCTACCCTTTCCTGATACCCATATGAAAAGCCAAACACAACAGCTGGAAGATCAATTATTCAGGCTCCATAAGTACTCTTTAATTATCACTATACACCATCTTTTAACTCCATAAACACACACACAAATTATGCTGTGTAGTCATACTTAAAGCTGAACATAAAATGAAAAATATCTGTATAATTTATTTTTTTCCTTCAGAAGTTTCAAATATACGTTGACAACTTATCTAGTGATCTGCATTTCTCAGATTTGGTGACATTTAAATAAGTTATTTACTAGTGCATAATGCATATTTTAATTTATAATTATGTTTATGTTTTGAAAGACAGACCCTTGCCTGTCTTTTTCATGAGAAGGTGTACAGGCAAGCATAGGGACTATGAGTAAACACTTAAGAGTCCACACAAACATTGGATTGTCTAGCAAGTGAAGACAAGTGTTATCTGTGTGTTGTCCAATGCTGTCAGCTTTTACACTTGTATGTATACATTAACCAACCAAGAGTTCCCTTTCGTGACTACTTTGCTTGATGCCTCACATCACCATTTTCAAATAAAAAGCACCTTAATGGAGGAAGACATTGGCAGTTTGAGTCACGTGCAATTTATTTCAAGCACAACAAATAGAGGAGTACTTGGATACATATTTTTCTGGGACTTATTAATAAAGAAAACAACCTTTAAAATCATTTAAAAGAAAAAAAAATCTCTCAGGTGACTCTATAGATGAACTCTAGAGAATTCTTTCAAATAGGCCTGGGGCCAGTTACTATTTCTTTCTTTATTTCATAAGAACTTCATTTTAGTTTGGGAACAATACTGTGGAAAAGCAACTACTTGTAATGTTTTGTTCAACAGGGTTTCAAGAGACACAATTTAGCCCCCAGCTATAATCAGGGAGCAAAATTTACTGTGACTATGTGAATAACTTTTCTTTCTTTTACATATTGTTTGTAATGTGTAATATTTCTGCCATATTTTAAAATCTTCTATAAATTCCAAATTGTTACTATTACTAAATAGGTTCATTAAATTTCTTTCTTTTTTTTACAAAAATTCTTTACTGGGGAATTAATAGTGTATAGTCGAAAGTAAAATATTATAGTCTGTACATGCATATCATTTCCCAGTTTTCCACACAACAATTCAACCCCCACTAGGTCTTTCTCTACCATTATATTCCAGGACCTAAACACTCCCCCCAACCCACAGTCTTTTACTTTGATGCAATACACCAGTCTTTTTTCTTTCTTCCTTTCTTTCCTTTTTTTTCTTTCTTTTTTTTTTTCACCCTGGTTTAGTAATGGTGCTTGATGTCTCCACACTATTAATCCTGGTGATCTTTTTTTTTTTTTTTTTTAATTTTACTAGTGATTTAATAATGATTGACAAGATTGTGGGATATGAGGGGTAAAATTCCATATAATTCTCACCACCAGAGTTCCATGCACCCTCTCCTCCACTGGAAGCGTTCCTGTTCTTTATCCCTCTGGGAAAGGTGGGGTTCCAAGACACATTGGTGAGTTCGACTCCTCAGAGAGGTCAAATTGGTGTCATATTAGCCTTTGCAACTTGTCAGCTGCAAAACATTAAGATATAAAGCAGTGCCAATTGTTTGATCATTTTTTTTTTTTTAATATTTTTATAGAGAGCCAGAGCCAGACAGTGAGAGTGTTAGAGAGGAGAGACATGGCAATACCGCTCCATTACTCTTAAGTTCCCCCACTGTATGGTACTGTAATTTGGTGGTGGGTGGGGTGTGTGGGGTGAGTATTTTTTATCCCAGTTTTTCCTGACACTGCTGTCTGAAAAGATTTCACAGTTGTCTGTGCAAGAAAACAGACTCCTGTTCCTGAAGGAAAAACACATGTAACTTGGTGGTGGTAGCTAACAGGATTCTCCAAGAACAGAGCAGGCATGGTTTTTGTACCCCAAAGATTTTTGAACTGTGAAAGAAAGGACACAAACCTGGAAGAAGGAAGTGCACTGATGCTAGGTTTTTGGAATTGACTTCCTATCTCAGACTTCAGTATTCTAACCAAGATAAATAATCACTATTTATTTTGTTTATTGAAGCTGGGATATCACCAAGATCTCTGGAAAGTAGGGTGGAGATGTTGAAAACATTTGGTTACAACATTGAAAAAGGGTTCAGGGACAAGTGGAGAGAGAGTAGCATCAATGTATCGTGTGAGACAAGAGAATCTTCAAATTCTGTATATCACGTGAATTCCCAGCGGTCTCTCACTTTGCTTTCTGGTGAGTTAGCCAGGCACATCACAAGCTCTGGACAAAGATCATATTCAGTGTCACCAGACTAGTGAGAATAAAAGCCCAAGCTGTAGTCTTTTCTGGCACTGACATAGCTTCTTCAAAGGATACTCTTTAATTTTAATTTTTTTTAATATGATGGTTGTGAACAAACCCAGATCCCAGATCTTATGCATTCTCAATAGCACAGGCCAGCCTTTCTGACCTGATTTTTCATGTTTCTTTTTTTTTTTGAAAAGGAGAGAGAAGTAATAACAACACTGCCCTACCATCCATGGAGCTCCCCTGTTGAGTTTGTAATACTGCCAAATGCTTGAATCCAGACCCTCACACACAGGGTGAGTTTCTCTTGCAACCCCTAATAGATATCGTTATGGAATTATTTTGAGTCACACATTGAAAATTATTGCACTCCCATTGCTTGTAAATATTTCTCTCAAGGTGCAGCTGTAGTTTCCATATGGTCATTCATGAAAATCGCCGTGTGATTATTTTATAACCAGAAACCCACCAGGATCAATGTCAATAAATGTTAACAGAGAAAAGCTACTACTACAGATAGCGGATAGAATGGCATTCTGGACCCATATTCAAATCAATTCCCTAACACACTGGGGAAACCTTCAGTGCTGTTGTGTCTTTCCCTCCCTGTTTTCCCTTTCTTTCTTTCTTTCTTTCTTTCTTTCTTTCTTTCTTTCTTTCTTTCTTTCTTTCAATTTTTATATTTATTTATTTATTTTCCCTTTTGTTGTCCTTGTTGTTTTTCATTGTTGTTGTCGTTATTATTGTTGTTGTTATTGATGTTGTCATTGTTGGATAGGACAGAGAGAAATGGAAAGAGGAGGGGAAGACAAAGAGGAGGAGAGAAAGACAGACACCTGCAGACATGCTTCACCCCCTGTGAAGAGACGCCCCTGCAGGTGGGGAGCCGGGGGCTCAAACTAACTTCCTTATGCCGGTCCTTGCACTTTGTGCCATGTGCGCTTAACTGCTGTGCTACCACCTGACTCCCCTTTCCTTCCTCCCTTCCTTCCTTCCTTCCTTCCTTCCTTCCTTCCTTCCTTCCTTCCTTCCAATCTCCCTTCCTTCTTCTCTTTCTCCCTTTCTTTCTTTCTTTCTTTCTTTCTTTCTTTCTTTCTTCCTATCTTTCTTTCTTCCTATCTTTCTTTCTTTCTGTCTCCTTATGTCATCACTGGGGTTTCACCACTCTGGAGCCACATTTGATCCAGATGGAGAAAGACACATAAACATATATATTTATGTTGTTATCATTGCTGTCATTGTTGTTGGATAGGACAGAGAGAATGGAGAGATGAGGGAAAGACAGAGGGGGAGAGAAAGACAGACACCTGCAGACCTGCTTCACCACCTATGAAGCGACCCCCCTGCAGGTGGGGAGCCAGGGGCTAGAACCGGGATCCTTATGCCTGTTCTTGAGTTCCGCGCCAAGTGCGCTTAACCCGCTGTGCTACAGCCTGATCCCCAGACTTTTATTTTTTTTTAATTAACAGAGTGCACTATACAGGTGAACTAGTTTACTAGTCTTTCTTTCTCTCTTTTTGTCTAACAATGTCAACCCAGACTGAGGAAGCCCCAGCAAGTACAAGAAGAAAGGCATTCTGCACAGATATATACATATATTTTTTTCCAACAGTACTGTCTGTAGGAATACTGTTCAATTGCTTTTCACATAGGTGGCCTAAATGGAGTACATAGAATCATGCATTTCCCCATATGACACACGAGTGAATAAATCCCTGATACTTCCTGCCCCAGTCCCAGATAAAAAAGGAAAGCTGACTTTCTGAAGAGCCTTTAAATATGAGTGCATTGTCAAAGATTTCACGTAGACAGAATGGTGGTTTCCAGTATAGATCTGTTCAACAACCCGTTCCTTAGCTGCAGAACTCAGATAGGTCTAGTGGATGAGACTAGATCCTGATAAGTCCGAGTGCTACCCAACTGCATTCCCTCTGCACCCAAAGGCTGGTTCTTGTTTAGTTCCTGGTTACTAGCAAAAAAAAAAAAAAAAAAAAAAACATGTGATTTGTAGTTTCACTTTTAAAGAGAAACATCAGTCTCATAGACACATTTAATTATGTGAAATTTCTTGATCTCTTCCTGGGGTAGGCTAACCATTCTCTGCAAAACTGGTCATAAAGAATAGGAAAGCTATCCCATGAGTACCCATTCATTGGGGGAAACTGAGGATCCTTCCTAGCCAACTGAATCCACATGGATCCCAGTCACTTTCAAAGCCAGCAACAAGCAGCTCCTGACAGCTTTCAACCTGACGCTGTTGACTGGCTACGGAAGAAGGGCAAACGCTAGAAGAAGAAAGAAAGCTATTGGGGGAGGGGGTGGGATATGGAGATCTGGTGGTGGGAATTGTATGGAGTTCTACCCCTTGTATACTATGGTTTTGTCAATGTTTCCTTTTTATAAATAAAAAATTAAAATAAAATAAAAGAAGTGAAACATAATATTCTTTGTGGGGCATTGAAGAATTAGGAAAAACACAGTGAGAAGTGTGGCATATAGATAGAAAATTCCCATGGATTGGTGACAGGGGAATTTCTAAATCAACATTTATCTAACCTATTGGAACAAGTCAAGTCTCCTTTGGGTAAAATTTTGCTAAATCCTCTCAGTAATACCAGAGGAAACTGTGAGACAGGGTGCTTAAAATTTACTTGGAAGGCCTGCTAAATATTCATGAAAGTTTGACTGAACAACACATATCTTTAACTCTTGCGGCTGTGGGATAGAAAACTTAGGTCTTATGGGCCTTAAGAGGAAAGACAAATTGAGGTTGAAGATTATATGGAGCAATGGGGATTTTCAGCAAAGACTTATGCGTAGTATTTGGAAAAGTCGAGAGGAGAATAGTTTAGTATACTTCAGATAAAGGAAAGCATAAACTCAGCACAATGCAAAGAGACACATGCTCCATTCATAGGACATTAAATAAACAATGAAATAGTGCTGAGTGGAAATAATTCATGTCATTAGAGGGTAGAGACAGCTTTAACCATTCAACGTCACTAAATTATGAAACAGCATACATTTTGGCGATCCTAGACTTTTAAGCAAGGAATTACTTGGAGGATGTGATGTTTGACAGATCATTTGAGAAGGGGTGTTCCAAACAGGGTGTTCTGAGCAAACTTCTTCTTTCTGTAGTTGTTACTTGATTGGCTTCTTTTTTTTAATTTTAATTTTTATATATTTATTTGTTCCCTTTTGTTGTCCTTGTTTTATTGTTTTAGTAATTATCATTGATGTCATTGTAGTTGGATGGGACAGAGAGAAACGGAGAGAGGAGGGGAAGACAGAGAGGGGGAGAGCAAGATAAGACACCTGCAGACCTGCTTCACCACTTATGAAGTGATTCCCATGCAGGTGGGGATCTGGGGGCTCGAAATGGGGTCCTTATGCTGGTCCTCACGCTTTACGCCAACTGCGCTTAACCCCCTGCGCTACTGCCTGACTCCCTTAGATTGGCTTCTTTACAAATGCACTGTTCTCTACATTAAGGAGGTGGTTTTGCCTAGTCCAGAACTGACTCTCCACATACCAGGCAGATCTTCAGTGTCATGGTGTATTAATTTTTCTTTCCCCAACTGTTTCTGTCTCTCTCCTTCTATCTGAATAAGTGCCCTACAAACATATGAATGTTAACTGTTTTATTGGGAGGATAATTCTGAATCTAGAAGTTCACTGACAAGTAATCCCTAGGATTTTAATGGTGGGTAATGAGATTCATCTACAGAGAGAGGTGGAACTATACTCCTGAAATCTATATAGTGATTTAAACTGATAATAGGTTAAAACAAATAACATTTAAGAAGAAATACATTCAGACAGAGCAATTAATTACTAACAATTAAGATTCTATTAGGCATAGTGACACAAGCTTACAGAAACGAAGTAGTGCTCATAAAAAGAAGGGTATCCAGCACAGGCTATAAGATACAAAACTCATATCCTCATGTTCTTCCATAGTCATCTGCGTAGTTACTCTATGACCCTGCATGACAATTTCCCTCATATCCACAGGGACACTGGATCTCAAGGGAACATCATTTAGCCCATGAATTACCACAACATCCTTAAAGCACTATTCCTGCTTCTAGCCTTCCCATCAAGTCTTTTCTAGTCAATTTACCATTTTGCAACCAGCTATTTTCTTAAAAGGAAATTGGATGGTGTCAGTCGACTTATTCCATCCCACCGGTGTTTTCCCAGCGCCCTGACATAAAGATCACACTTGCCATCAGGACCTGGAATAGCCCTCGTATCAACATGATGACAAGTCTTATTTAAATCTCTTGCTTCTACTCCTGGAACACTAGTGTGAGTTTTTCTTCTTTTATTCTCTCTCTTTAATTAAGTTTTAAAATGTCTTTATTTAAGAAAGATAGAGAGATAAACTCCGGCATATGATGACGCTTGGGCTGGGTCTCTCGAGCCTCAGACCTGCAAGTTTTGTGTTCTAACACCATGATGCCTCCCAAACTCTCTTTTAAGTTTTTAGTTGTTCAGCTTTCTCAGAAATACTCCTGTGCCTCAAGTTGTTTAGTTAGCTTCAGCCTAGGTCCCATTTTTAAGTCTTTCATTTTTTCCTTAAACTCCCTGTCTTATAAATTTAAAGAAATATATTTATGGGTATGTGAGTAAAATTATTTAATGCCATGCATTTGGGGACTGTCTATTTGCTTTCTTAGTCATATATTATATATTTACAAGTTTATCTTTATGACATCTGTTCCTAAGATGGAGTCCAACTATTGGAATTAAGAAAACAAAGACATAGAAGGAATGAATTGAGACAACTCTGCATCTATCACCATTCTTAGTTATATAATTTGTCTCTATAACCCCATGTCTAATAATGAGAGAAGTTACAAAATGATGACACCCTCATATTATACTTGGAAAAAGTGATTAAATAACAAAAAGAAAAATTAATGAACTAATTCTTAAAGCAAGAAACTAACCATCTATTTCTATATCTACATACTTATCCATAAAGTATAAATTCCCAAACAAAATTTGAACACATAATATCATAGCTACACGTGAACAAGTACAAATTTCATTCTGTATTACTTCAATTAATAAATACAGAACCTAGTAAAAATGTGTACTAATATGGTATTTTATATTAATAGATCAAGGGTAAGTTAAGTGGGACTGTTAATTTAAGGAAAGCTAGGAAGGTAATTTATATTCCTGATAAAAATCATTTTCATGTAGACTTCTTCTTCTTCTAGCGTTTGCCCTTCTTCCGTAGCCAGTCAACAGCATCAGGTTGAAAGCTGTCAGGAGCTGCTTGTTGCTGGCTTTGAAAGTGACTGGGATCCATGTGGATTCAGTCGCTAGGAAGGATCGTCAGTTTCCCCAATGAATGGGTACTCACAGGATGCACCACGAGAAGGTTGGACTTAGGGTTTGTTTCTCATATTAGAAAAAATATTCCAAATAAATTACCAATGACAATTAAATCCAAGGCAATTTCTTGTTAAGATATTAAGTCTAGTAACATTTGTGATTTTTTTTTCAATCCTTGTTAATATTTCAACAAAACTAGACAATAGCCACAACAGGAACTGAACTTTGTATGTGTCATCATGTATAGTATGTGATTGGCAAGTGGAAAAAAAATCAAAAGCAGGGCAATGAGTTAATCTATCTATATTTACTTATATTTATCAGGGTATATACATATATAAGAAAAAAAAAAAGTAAAAAACACACCAAAGTGTAAATCATAGTTATGCCCATGAAACTCTTATGTAAAACATCAAAATGTTTATATAGCTTTTGGATTTTTATTTTACTTACTTGGACAGAAAAATAATTGCTGTATAAATCTTAAGGGAATGGGGAGTTGAATTAGCTAAGAGTTTTAGTGACTTGATATATAGAGTGAATATAGGTCTTTATTCTTGTCAAACTCTAAATCACATCCTGGTTTTAGGTTAGACACTAATGTAGATAAATTGATTCTACTGGGTCACTTGGGTGTCATTCTGTGCAATGTGCTATTTTACAAGCTGTAGGAAACTGAACAGAAAATGTGGACTAATACAGACAGTAAGTGTACATTTTAATGAAGATTATTTTAAAACAAGTGTATTAAAACACACAAGGTCAGAGACTTGTAGTGCTTTTTATGTTCTAATTTCAGAAGTCATTAATTTAGTTTGGCAAGCTTCTGTTTGTCCAAACAATCTCTACTATTAAATTCCTTTCCGAAGATTTTATTTTTCAGATTGGAGAATAGTCTCATGGTAAGAGATTCTACTTCAGACAGATCAATTTGATTATAGAAATTATCAAGCATCATTTTGACTCAAGTATGGTTCTTATGCCCTTAATAAAGACAAGTAAACACCGTTACTTGGGTCAAATATCATGGGGTCTATAATATGACAGTCATTTACTGGGAGACTGGGTAGCTAATTATAACCCCTATACCAAGTGTTGCAAATTTTATTTAAAAAAAACCCTAGGAAACTTGAGCCTCTGTTTTGTCATTTTCAACTCTGGAAATATTATTAACTTCCCTTTCTTGAAGGAGTTTGTACATAAAATCTGACAGTTCAAGTTAGAACTCTTGGCTTTCTTGATAATAGGGTCTGTGTAAGCTTTGGGGGTATGCACAATTTTTTTGACCTTCATAGTTTCCTCAAGATCACGTGAAATCCCAGTTTGCTACAGTATCTTTTTTACATCTTTATTAGTGATTTAATTACGATTAACAAGATTGTAAGATAACAAGGGTACAATCCCACACAGTCCTCAATACCAGAGTTCTGTGTCACATCCCTTCCATTGGAAGCTTCCCTATTATTTATCCTATTAGGACTATGGATCAATATTCTTTACGGGGTACAGAAGGTGGGAGATCTGGCTTCTGTAATTGCTTCTCTGCTGGACATGAACATTCACAGGCTGACCCATACCCCCACCTGTTTCTGTCTTTCCTTAGTGGGTTAGGGCTCTGGAGAGGTGAGACCTTAAGACACTTTGGTAATTTTTTTTCAATTAAAGTCTCATTCACAATCATAAAGTTTCTAAAACACAAATATCAGATAGCACTACTTCCAACATTACTGTATGTTTCTGCAGAAGAGAGCAGTGCCTTCTGAGTTTTTGTGTGCCAAGGTAGCATCTTTGATGTATCTTGGATCTAAGTTTCCATATGCATGGATTAATCATGAGCACATGAAACTTATAACCATTTTTCTTTCAGAAATAATATATATTTCTCCTCTCTCTAGGTGTATGTGTGTATTTGTGTGCATAGGAATTTTGCTTTAGCATATTTTCTGGGGTGTCAGAAGTACATTAAACAATGGTCATTAAGATTTTCTAGATTTCTTCTGAGTGATCCTTAATTCTGGCAAGATAACTACTCATGAACCACATTGCTTTTTCTCTTTTGTCACTTTTTTATTGTGGCTTTTATCAAACTCTGGTTTCAGGACCTAACTCAAGAAGAAGCTTTATCCTCACTTCTAATGTTGACTAGTTTTCAGGAAGTGTGACTGCATTTGATTGACATGACTTTTTGTGCAAGGGCTATTGATAATGACATAGCACCTCATGCCTCCATGTTTACTCCAATTCTTAAAAGTTTTATGATATTATGTTTCATATATTGTGGAGATTTACAGTATTAATGTATAGCCCAAAGTTTTAAAAAAAGTTAAAAAAAATTATTTGTTACTATAAAAATGTAAATATAGAACAAAATGATATGGTGATGTGCTGAATAGTAGATGAATTATAAATGCATATTACACAATGGATTTGACACTTAATGCATGTATAATTATACATCTTTTAAAATAATGTTACATGTAGCATGCATACATTCTTAGCTATGTAATTTTGTCAGAGACAATATTGGACACTGGTTTATATTTTGAAGTTTAAGGTGTTATATCCTATTTTACATTAAAACAGAAAGCATGTATCTTATAAAAATATTAAAATGTCAGGGTAGTATACAGATAGAATGCATGTCCTGGCTCTCAAATGAAATCCCATAATGTAATTTTGTAAAAGGTCAGAATCCATTCACATTACACCTGAACGATTCTGAGATTAATGCTTTGAGACTCTACCTGAACAGGATGGGGTTCCTTTAGCAAGTGAGATGCCTTGTTCTTCCTGCTACCAGTGAGCTTCCTCTTACCAGTGAGCTGATGGTTTGGCTGTTTTCTGGCTCATTTTTCTCCACATTGGCCCTCTTTACCTCGTTTCTTGACTTCTCAAGACCTGGGAATAAGGAGAGATTTATCTCTGCCTTCCTTTGCTCTGTAGATTCTCCATTCCTAATCTTACATGTTAAGAGACTTCCCTCTTAGAAATCACCTATATATATAATTTCTATGTATTTTTTATTTATCTATTTTTATTGCCAGCAGGTTTATTTCTGGCTTTTGGTGCCTGCACATGAATTCACTCTTCTTGGGAGTACTCCCACCCCTTTCCTCCCTCCCTTTACTTTCTTTATTTTATAAAACGGAGAGAAAATAAGAGGGGAGGGCGGAAGTAGAGAGGAAACTGAGAGACCTGCAGCACTTGCTTTACCCCTCCTGAAGCTTCCCCCCAAAGGTATGATCATGGGGCTTGAACTATTGTTCTTGGGTCATTGTTATGTATGAACTCAACTGAGTGCTCTACCACCTGGCCCCTTTTTCATTCTTTTTTACATATGACATTGAGAGTCGCAAAAGATACAAGAAACTAAAGCCCCTGTCAGGAAGCTCAGACACCCAAGGCTCTCATAAGTTGAGCCTATATATATATTATTTTTAACTTCTTCCCTCTACAGAAGCAAGTCCTGAGGGATACAGAATAACTCCACATGTTTGGCTAATAGATACCTCACATTTTCCATGTCGGAAACTGAACTGATTTCCCACTCCAAACCTTCATTTGAAACACCACTCAAATCACAATGCCTGTTTGTGAATTAGAAGCAGTCTTTGGCTAGAGGCAACTCAAAATTTTGGCTGCAGGCAGAGCGATCTACATGCTGCATTATCAGTCATGCTTTTAAAAAGATGGGCTGGCAACAAATAATCGGGAGCAATGTGCTTGGTTTGGAAAGCCTGACATCTATATTTGGTTCTCTACTGGCTGCCTTGACTGTAATAATATCTGCAGAGCCCTGTCTGTAGACATGAGCTGTCCTCTGCCTGGTAGCTGTTCACAGTCCTCTCAGTCAAGGGGGATGTCTGTTGTGTCCTCTGTCCACTTCTCATTTTTTGTTTCTTTGTTAGTTTGTTTTCCATTTCACTCTTGTCATTCCATCCCCTAGAACGTTCTCTCTTGGTTTTGCCTCCAAGAGCTGTCCATAATCTCTCCATACCTTCTGGTTTGATTCTGGTCTTGGTTATGTCTACATATTTGATAAAGTCTGGTCTTGGTTATATTGTTCTTAACTTGTTTATTACCATTTCTGCTTCTTCCCTGTTCCTTCCTGTAAAATATGTCCAACATACTAAGAAAATACAATGAAAAAAAAAAAAAAAAAAACTACAGACCAGTCTTAGAGTGATACCAGGCTACACCCCAATTTAGTGCCTAACTTAATCTCTCCAAATTGGAAAGGTCAGCCTGTGAAACTGGGGTTTTCAGGCCAACACTCACATAAGTTATTGGGATTGTCTGCATAATAAGTCAGCCCTACCCCAAGGAAGGGGATTTTGCCTGAACTGACTTTATATTTGCTTATACCCTGGAGCCACCCTCCCTTAGGCCACAAATTTTGCTTGCTAAACGGAATGGTCCTTGAATCATGCATCATTTAGTAATGTCAGATCTTCAAACGTATTTAGATGCAGTTTGAATTTTTTAAGATTCCATTTTAGTGAGTGATAAAAATACAGAGAGACACACAGAAAGAATGGCCAGTCCTGCGCATCTCTGGCTGAAGCTGCTACTGGGCGATTGTTCCTGGACACTCAGAGACTCAGGCAGGAAGGTCTTTCACAGAACAATTGTGCTCTCTCCACAACCCTTGCTTTTTATAAGGCAGATTTTTTTTTTAGATTTACCATTGACTTCTCTTTCTTTTTTTTTTTCTCCTTCTTCTTCTTCTTCCCTCTACTTGGTGACTCCAATACCACTCTTGTGGTGACTCCAATACCACTAGTCAGCACTTTGGACTTGACCTTTGCTTACTGAGGTGCCCCGTCCCTCCAGTAAGAGCTTGGTTTCTCCATCAGTTACTGGTTTTGCTCCAACGACACAGAGAAGTCTTCTATTAAAATGTTTGTATAGATTTTTTTTTTCTTTTTACTGGGGGATTGGCTAATGATTTACAGTGCTGTTGTTGTTGACACAGATAAAAAAAAAATTAATCCTCATTCTTCATCCCTGCATATTTCCTCTTAATGCTAATCAAAATACCTTATCTTTTTTCTATTACTGTTATTATCAACCCTTGATCTTATTAAGTGAAGTTACTTATCCCTTTAGTTATTCTTGTTTTCTTAAAAGAATACAGAAATCATTTTTCCACTATCACTATTTCATTTTTAAAATCGGTTTTATGGTATGGACACAACAAATTCCAATACAACTAACCATTCACTCTTATAGGCATATGTTTTATATGAAATATAAATAGAATATATGGAATAGAAATAGACATTTAAGGTTTCAGATCATACATATTAAACAAATATTACATATAACATTTAAAAAAGTATTATATCATATTCCTTGCTGGCTGTATATGGGAATTTCTACTCACTATCTTTTTCAATGCCATTTCACAGTATAATTCCTTAAATTTCTCTTTATAGAAACAAAAATTTCTGTGCTGGCCCTTAACTCTTTTCATGACGTGTTTGATTTAAATAATATTATGTAACATGTTTCTACTTGGTAATTTGCATTTCTTTCCTAATGATTTTGAGTGGCTTAAATATTTCATATATAAATTAGTTTTATTAATGTTGTAGTATGTATTCCTGACTTGGGTGTGTATTAATTTTGTAACACTGATTTTTTTTTTCAATTTTTATATGACTTCTATTATACTTCACTTAGATTTTCTATTATACTTACATAATTTATCACCAAAATAAAATTTAGAGAGACATAAAATTGTATTACTCATGAGGCCAGGTGCACTCAGTTAAACACACATAATACAAAGCTCAAAGATCTGGGTTTGAGCCCTCCAGCCCCCATCTACAGGGGGGATGCTTCAGGAGTGGTGAAGTAGGTCTGCAGGTGTTTATCTGTGTCTCTCCCTCTCTACCTCCCCTTCCTCTCTCAATTTCTTTCTGTCCTATCCAATAAAATGGGGAAAAAATGTCTGTCAGGAGCAATAAAACCAATGTGCCGACACTGAGCCCCGGGAATAATCCTGGAGGAAAAAGAAAAATAAATTATATATATATATATATATATACATATATATATATATATATATTTCCACAAAAAGTCATGTTGCAGAAAGATAACAGAGCTCTATCCCTCCCCACCCCAACATCTGTCCCCAGTTCCATTTAACAATGTGTTCATCAGCAATTTCAGGGTAGGCAGAAGATTTTTGTGTTTAATATTCATAGATTTACTTGTGGATGTTGGCTTTCTAGTCACTGAGGTTTTTTTTTTTTTTTTAACTGTCATAACTTCAAACCACTTTCCTATGCATGTTAAGAACTTGTCCCTTATCTTTGATTTTCATTATCACAGTTTGCTTGCATTGTTGCCTCTATTCTTCTAATAAACTCCCCCCAAACATGTCTGAGGCTATAATCAATAGTATTATTTGTATGAAGAATGATTTAAATGTAGTCATAACATAATTTGGAGCCAAACTGAACATATTGACTTAAAGCTTTAAATAAGTTCACTACAATCCCTCCCTTTTAAGCAAAGTGCCCATAAAACACATAATGATTTTCTTTTTACTGTATCTGGGTTTTTTGCTGTATAAAGCAATGAGTGCCACTTCAAAGCAAATAAACTATTTTCTTTATGTTGTATATGAGAAAGGTTTTTTTAAAAAAAAATCTTTAACACAGCAAAATCTGTTAATTCAAAAAAAAAGCAACAAATGTTAATTTTCTGCATCTTTCTTTTATTTAGAGCATGAGAGAAAAAAATGTGCCCACAATACTCAACATCACTTCATTTGACACACTTTTCCCTTAATTATTGCCATATGTTTAAAAGGAAATTTAAAAGAGCATTAGGGGCCAGGTGGTGGTGCACCTGGCTGAAAGACATTTTGCAGTGCAAAGGCACCTGGGTTTGAGCCCCTGGCCCCCACCTGCAGGGGAAAAGCTTTGCAAGTGGTGAAGCAGGGCTGCACGTGTCTCTCTGTCTATTACATCCTTGCCTCTTGATTTATGGCTGTTTCTATCCAATAAATAAAGATAATAAAAAAATTAAACAGAGAGAATTAAAGGGGGGACAGGTGGTGGCATACATGGCTGAGGGCACATGTTACAATTCACAGGGACCCAGGTTCGAGCCCCAGTTCCCACCTGCAGGGGGAAAGCTTCATAAGTGGTGAAACAAGGCTGCAGGTGTCTCTTTGTCTTTCTCCCTCTCTATCACTCCTTTCCCTTTTGATTTCTAGCTGTCTCTATCCAGAAATAAAAATTAAAAAAAAAATTCTGCATAGCAAAAATAAATAAATAAAGGCAAAATTCATTCAACTGTCATAAACCAAAGTGGTGCAAAGCTCTGGTTAAAACAGAAAAAAAAAAGGCAAAGTAATTATAACTCTTAATTTTCCTGGACATCAAATATGCAGAGTACAATATCTGTTTGTGACAGTGTTGGGACCTGGACTCATGATACAAGCTTGCCTTTTTCCCACCTCCTATCTGCCAGTCTGTCTCGGGACTTCAAGTCAAATCACACCCTATGAATAAGGACACTCAACACAGCTCTATATTTTTCTACAGCCTTCTGTATTTCCATGGTTTCTACTCTCTTCCTTGCTTGATGTTTCTTTCTTTCTTCCTTTCATTTCTTTATTTATATTTTGTCATCACTGGGACATCACTCCATCTTAAGAAGAGCAGAAAGAAAGATCATAGGAGGGAAGTTCTTTGAAGTGCAGTAGGGGGAGGAGGGCAGTTTGAAATCCAAGTCATGGCCCACAATGAAACAAGGGTGCTCTCCAAGCGAGCTTTTCTTTATCAGCCCTGCTGAGTGTTATATACACTCACATGCATATATATTCACTCCATTGCTCCTATTGCTAGTCATGGTGAGGGAAAGTGTAACTTCAATTTTTTACTAATATTGTGTTTTTTTATTTCTTTTTATTTAATTTAATTTATTATTTTTTTTACAAAACAACAACTGGCTTTTACTTTGATTTTTAGGTGTGTGCATGTGTGTGTTTTTTCCAGCGAGGCCTGAGAATTGGCATATCCTTTGAAGAAAAAACTATGAGAGTAAATCAAAAGTTCATAGACAACAACACCTTATTCACTGAGATACACCTCCAATTTCCTAGTGGCTTCAATTTCCCCATGTTGCAATTTTTGTCTTCCTCCATTTATCGTAGGTCATTAAAATATCTGTTGGTTTCTCTGAATTTCACAGCCAAACATTTGCATGGATTTTTAGCCAGTCATTCTATTCCATTTTTAAGGCTATTTGAGGAAGCTGAATGCCAATCTACTTCTCTGAAATCACCTGAAATATTGACGAATGTACTCCTGGTTGAATTAGCGGGTTCCCAACATTTTCTACTTTGCTTGTTAGCTGTTGTTTTAGGTGGAATTGTATCTAGTTTAATTATTTCACTTACTCACTTATATCTGACATCAATAGACTCCTTGGTCCTCTAAGAGCTCTTTCTCTAAGATTTTTGTTAAAAGTGCTAGAATAGGTCTCTGGTCCAGAGATTTGGGGTGACAGGTTGGTCATCACTTCAGATCACTGCCACTGGAAAAGCAGTTGCAGGTCCTATGTTCCTAAGGAGACCTTGTACCTCACCTACACCTAACTGCACGGAGCATCTAAGAGAACTTAGGTGATAAAGAGCGTTCCTGACAAAGAAGTTGTACATTTCGAATCTCTGATCCCAGATGGGTTAAAATAATGAGTATGATAATGCTTGTACTTGTCTCCACACTCAAACATTTTCAGTGAAGCCCCCCTGGCGCATGATCCCAACTCTGCTCAAATTCCAGATGGTGGCTTGCTTCCAGTTCTAATAGTCCCAGTGTTAAAATTGCCAGAGCTCTTGTCTTAGAACAGAGTTACCTTCTAAACTGGCATTTAGGCAAATCTCATGTTATCTCTCAAACTATGGTGATTTGGATTTCATAGGCAATAGCAGAAGATAAACATGAGATTCAACTCACTTCTTGCATACTGCTTGATGGTATAAAGACTGTGAAATGTGAAATCATGTGAAAAGTAGTTTATTTGAAATAACTGAAATAATGCAGTTTATTTTACCAGCACTGAGTCTTTGCCCATGCACAATTTTGCCACTTCTAAGTCAACATTTTAAATTTGTTTTACTTTCTATAGAAAGAAATAGAGAAATAATGAAAGAAAGAATGTATGAAAGGGAGAAAGAGAGAAGAAGAAGAAGAAGAAGAAGAAGAAGAAGAAGAAGAAGAGGAGGAGGAGGAGGAGGAGGAGGAGGAGGAGGAGGAGGAAGAAGAAGAGGAAGAAGAAGAAGAAGAAGAAGAAGAAGAAGAAGAAGAAGAAGAAGAAGAAGAAGAAGAAGAAGAAGAAGAAGAAGGAGGAGGGAATGAGGCAGAAGAGGAGGAGGAAGGAGGAAGGTGGTGAGTCACCAAGGCACCAGAGTTTCTCCTGGTGTTGTAATGTCACCCTTCTCAAGTGCCAGACTTGAAACCTAGACTTTGTGCCTTAATGAAGAATCTTTTCCTACAACAAAGATCTTAATTATGTATTTTTCCCTCTTTTTTATCTGCTTTAAAAAAAGAAACACCTTATTCGATAGAACAGAAGAAATTTAGAGGAAGTAGGATAGAGAGGTAGTATAGAGACACCTGCAGCCTTACTTCAGCCTGAAGTTTTCCTCTGCAGGTAGGGACCAGAGGCTTGAACTTGGGTCCTTGTGCATTTTAATGTGAGCACTTAAGCAAGTGAGCCACCACTCAGCCTCAAGGATGCATTTCTCTCCACAAGGATAAAAAATGTTTTACTTATAAAAGAAAGAGAACTTTTTTTAAAAAAGTTTTATGGTTTTTTTTGTTTGTTTGTTTTGTTTTCTTGCCTCCAGGGTTTTTGGTGGGGCTCGGTGCCTGCACTACAAATCCACTGCTCCTGGAGGCTATTTTTCCCATTTTGTTGCCCTTGTTGTTGTAGTTGTTATTGTTGTCATAGCTGTCGTTGTTGTTGGATAGGACAGAGAGAAATGGAGAGAGGAGGGGAAGACAGAGAGGAGAAGAGAAAGATAGACACCTGCAGACCTGCTTCACTGCTTGCGAAGCGATTCCCCTGCAGGTGGGGAGCTGGGGGTTCGAACGGGGATCCTTATGCCAGCCCTCGCGCTTTGCGCCAGGTGAGCTTAACCCGCTACCCGACTTTCTAAAGATTACTTTTCTAAGTGGTGACCATATTATGTGTACATATTTCTTGGTTTAATTCAGTAATCATATATAACACATGGAGATGCCAGACCAGCTAGAATTATCATTTAAGTATAATTCAAGTATTAGACCTGATTATTGACCAAATCTGTATAAGTACCGCACCCTGATTGTGCCAATGTAATTCCGATATTGACCTAGTCTGTTGCAACCAGATCTTGCAGATCTTGTCTTAATGTGTACTGTGATTAAAAAAAAAAAAAGAAAAGAAACTTACAAAGGAGTTTATTATCTTTGTCTCATCAAAAATAAGTATGAACAACATGACATAATTACAAGAAAAATCAAATACCAAAGGAGGGGAGAGTGGAAATCAATCTTGTACTTCCAAGGGAGTTTTCCACTTCTCTGACAATTATCCTAAGTGCTTCCCCACCACTGAGAGTGAGAAAGGAGGCTGCTGTTTCTGCCACTTCTGCCTGGCATGTTGCTATTTTATCCAACACAGTCCTGTAAATAACTTCTCAAAACCCTTAAATACCTATTTCAAAAACACTCTTTACAGCAAAAGTACCCACTCACCCTACTTTATCAGAATTTGGTTTTCCAAATGCAAAACCCACAGTGGTTAGAAATGACCTGCTGAAAAAATATATAAAAAATAAACAAACCACCCCCCAGAGTTATAATCAGGTACTTTGACTTCCTCTCTTTTAATGGTACCAGTAACTTGTTTCAGGAAATCCACAGATACATAAGCTACAAAAAAAAAAAAAAAAAAAAAAAAAAAAAAATCCAAACTGGTCACATGCAAGATGTCTTCAATGTGGCAGAGATAAAGAATATTAGCTTTGCCTTATCAACATAGCTTTATATTCTCGCTATAGATGTAGTGTTTCTTTTAATTTTATTTACTGTATCAACTATCAACACTTCTGAAAGACCTTTGGTAGTATGTCATCTTGTCAGACTAAAGTTAATTCTAGGTAATTTCAGATACAGGTATTTCAGTTAAAGTTAAGGGGCAACAACACTTTCAGCAATCTGCATCACTGTGCATGGTACCAGATCTGATTCTAAGTACTGGATTTTATGGACATGCTATGTCACAATTTGGAAAAGGTAAGAAGGAGTGCTGGAATCCATGACTCATTGAAGGGTCCGCTCCAGTGCTTACGGTTGGATCTCGGTCGCAGGCGTCTATAACTAGTTGATGGTATCTGAATTTTAGCTTTCTCTATACTATTTTTCTGTTTCAGGCCCCTACTTCTCAACTCATCACACACCAAGCATCACTTTTCTTGCTGTTGCTGGGATGCCTGTCACGTCAATTAAAATATAATCTGCTGGTGAATATCTGAAAAGTACAATCCAGGAGGCCAGGTGGTGGTGTACCTGGTTGAGTGTGCAAGGGCCCAGCTTCAAGACAGGAAAGCTTCACAAGTGGTGAAGCAAGGCTGCAGGTGTCTCTCTGTCTCTTTCCTTCTCTACCTCCCCCTCCCCTCTCAATTTCTCTGTCTCTATCCAATAATAAATAAAGATTTTTGAAAATAGTACAATCCAGTGCTACTGTTATTTCAACCTCCCCCCGCCACTGGCTCTACCAATGTCAGTTTCAGTCTGTTTCACTGTCATATTTTCTTGGATGATAGACAGTCGTTATAAGTCTCTTTAAAAATGTAAAACTGACGGGAGTCGGGCTGTAGCGCAGCGGGTTAAGCGCAGGTGGCACAAAGCACAAGGACGAGTATAAGGATCCCGGTTCCAACCCCGGCTGCCCACCTGCAAGGGGAGTCGCTTCACAGGTGGTGAAGCAGGTCTGCAGGTGTTTATCTTTCTCTCCTCCTCTCTGTCTTCCCCTCCTCTCTCCATTTCTCTCTGTCCTATCCAACAACGACAACAACAATAATAGCTACAACAATAAAACAACAAGGGCAACAAAAGGGAATAAATAAATAAAATAAATATTTTTTTAAAAAATGTAAAACGGTCTATGTGGGAATCCATGGATTCTCTGAGTAGATCCCTGGATGATAGGGTGACCTGGTAATGACCAAGAGAGCCATCACAGAAGTCTGCCAGTCTCTTGCCTTTATCCAGCTTTTGTAGTCCTTACTTTACCTGAGAAGGGTTAGTCTTAGAGTGACTGAGGGAAGTGAAACAGGAAGTCGGTGAAAGAGGATATCTGGACCTAAGTACTGTGCGGTGTCTTCTTTAGGTCTTTGTATTTGCTTGCTGCCCTTCTTGAATCACTGTAGACTACTGGGTACTTTTACTTTAAGGTGTATATTTTCCCATAGCTGACAGATACGTTTGCACGTGAGCCCTGTCTTTTGGCCCTGGTCTATTTGTAGGTTCTATGACTTTGTTATAAAATGTGTCACCTAAAGTGGAATTAAAGAATCCTATGAACTAGGAAATGTCTCACCCAAATAATAGAGCTGAAGGTTGACATTCCAGGACTGGTGTGTCTGGATACTGTCCAAAGTGGTACTGGTTGCATTGACTTGGTTGAATTCAGCAGATTCAGGGTCAAATGGTTTGGATTGAGAGAAGCATGAAGGAAAACCAACCAAGACTCAGAAGTTCCAGGACTGGGAGAAATATAGGCTTTATAGAGAATGGAGAAGGTTGATGTTGACTTAGAGTTTTAAGAAGGCAATAGTTGTTGTTATAACCAAGGTATTTGGGAGTTTGGTTTACTTTGAAAATTCCATAGATAAGATTGATTGTATCATACAAGACCTTATCATGCTTTATGTCATGTAGTGTTATTTACAAGTAACTGTGTCATATGCGGACAAGACCAGTTGCTTCTGGTCTCCCTGCTCTAATATTATAGGTGACTTGATATTTCAAAGAAGAAAGTCATTATTAAAAATGTATTAACAATTTAATTTCACTGTTGAGATGTAATCAGGTCTAGACCTCTAACAGGCCTTTCTCCACTGGTCATCTCCATCAGGAACAACATAGTAGACCCTTCTGTGGGTCTCTACAGGACCTTGCCCTCAATGTGGATCAGCAATGGTAGGGACAGCTTCACTCTCTGAAGGAAAACTGGGTCAACATACTCTGCTGCATGAGGAAGACTGGTCGTACAAGTGCAGCTTAGAATGGTTCCAAGCTATGACCATGGAGTGGGAGCTCAGACTTAACTGGACACAGAGGTTACATAGGCTTCTGTGCTGAATATGGGCCCCAGATCAGATCAATGGGATTTTGAATTAATAGTATTTATATACTTTTCCCATTTGGGGGAATTACTATCTCACCTGATACAACTTTTTAGTCTCATTTCCAACTCTGATGCCATCTTCTCAGATAATACAAGCCCACAAGCATGTTAACTACCAGGCTCAAGCAAGAATCAATTAAGACATGGGCCTAAAAAAGGAAGAAGGAAAGAAAGAAAGAAAGAAAGAAAGAAAGAAAGAAAGAAAGAAAGAAAGAAAGAAAGAAAGAAAGACATGGGACTTTTGGAATAACTAAAATAGACTCCTTAACTTTTCTTAAAATGGAAAACCCAGATCTCATCAACTATATTCCTTTTTTTTTTAAGATTTCTAAAAATATTTATTTGTTCATTTCCTTTATGTTTTATATTTTTATTATTGTTGTAATTATTATTGGTGTCATTGTTGTTGGATAGGACAGAGAGAAATGGAGAGAGGAGGGGAAGACAGAGGGGGGAGAGAAAGATAGACACCTGCAGACCTGCTTCACCGCTTGTGAAGAGACTCCCCTGCAGGTGGGGAGCCGGGGGCTTGAACTGGGATTCTTACACCGGTCCTTGTGCTTTGCACCACCTGCGCTTAACCCGCTATGCTACCGCTCAACTCCTGTGTCTGCTGTAATCTTACCTTTAGGTTTCTGATTACTAAACAATCTTTCTGCTTTATATCTTAATGTTTTTCAGCCACCAAGCTGTGGATGCTACCATGATGCCAGCCTGACTTCCCTGGGTCACCAATGTGACCTAGAACTCCACCAATGTGTCCTAGAACTCCACCTCCCCTGAGCCCTACCCCACTAGGGAAAAACAGAAACAGGCTGGAGGTGTGGATCAACATGCCAACACCCATGTCCAGAGGATAAGCAATTACAGAAGCCAGAACTTCCACCTTCTGTACCCCATAATGATCCTGGATCCATGTTTCCAGAAGGATAAAGAATAGGGAAGCTTCCAATGGATGGGATGAGATGGTCAGCGGAATTGTGTGGAATTGTACCCCTCTTATCCAATTAACTTGTCATTCATTTAAGAAATAAATAAATAAAACAGTAACTAGGGAGCTGACTCAGTGAGTAAGGCATATTTCTTGCATGCGTGAGTCCCAGGGTCTACACCTGGCACCACAGATAACCGAGTTTCTCTCTCTGACTGCCTTGTTCATAAAAGAGTAAGTATTTGAAGCAACAATAAAAATAAAAAGTAGGGTTGCTGATCTCCATTGTTGATGCTGTTTGTCAGTAGCTAACTTCTTAAAGCACACAGAGATTTCTCTACTATATTATATATATATATATATATATATATATATATATATATATATATATTCCCTCTGTGTCTACTTATATAAAAAACTGAATAGAATAAAAAGTGTGGTATTAGGGCAAAGTAGGTGCAATTAAATTCTAAGAAAAACATGCAATTGTAAACCAAAGAAAAAGATAAATGGTGCCAAGAGCAACTGTGCTCTCCAACAATTTTCCCTGTTGCTAGAACATTCTTGCACCCAAAAGTAGCATTATCACCATATAGCTACGCACTGCTTCCTCCTAGGGTTTTCATTTCTTGCCTCCTCCTACGTACCTCAGAGTTTTTATTGTGGCAATAAGACTTCTCATGAAATACTGACAGTGTCACTCTCTCACCTCCCACTACGAATGACTCAACGATTTATTAATTTCTCCATGATATGTAACCAAGTATTTTGAAATGTAATTCATAGTCCTTTGTGAAGGAACCTCTGATTTCTTTTTTCAATTACATACTGAACCGAAGTGCTGTATGTACTATAGATTCCATTTACATAGAACTGCAGGGAAAAAAAATGATTAACAAACATTGATTAAGACAGAATTTGGACAAGGATAAAAAACAAGTAATTGTTAAAACACAAGGATCCAACCTATTCTTAGAATTCAAGAATACTATAAGAAGTCCTGTCATCAATTTATTTTTATAAAAATTATAATTTTGTATTATGTTTCATTCCATTTTAATAATTTATATTCAAAAACTCAGATATGGGAGTTATGCAGAGCGGGTTAAGCGCAGGTGGCGTGAAGCTCAAGGACCAGCTTAAGGATCCCAGTTGGAGATCCCCACTCCCCCACTGCAGGGGAGTAGCTTCACAGGTAGTGAAGAAGGTCTGCAGGTGTCTGTCTTTCTCTCCTTCTCTCTGTCTTCCCCTCCTCTCTCAATTTCTCTCTGTCCTATCCAATAAAAATGACATCACTAACAACAACAATAAAACAGCAAGGGCAACAAAAGGGAATACATAAATAAATATTAATAAAAAACTCAGATATAAAGTATTAAATAATAATCATCACGGTCCCATAGCCTTTGAAGAATAGAACAACACAGAAGAATTTTCATTTTCATTTTATTTGAACCTAACCAAATATTTCTCTTTGAAAATGTTTGTCTGTAGCTGCAATCATCAATCAAAGTATATGGTCTGATTTACTCAAATATAAGGAAAAACATTTTTCTACAATATTTTAACTTATTTCTAACAATTTGTGTAGTTACTGTATCATACTGAACTTAACATTGATACCCTGAGTGGGTATCAATGCTTATAAATTGCCTACCAAGCCTAATATTCAGTAATCGTTTAATAACTCTTTAATTTTTTCTAAAACTTAACATTATAAATAATATTTAAAGTATGTTTTAATGTTCATATAATTTTATGTGTGGTTGTTGTGTTATTTTTGAACTCATTACCCAAAATAGAACAATCTGGTAATAATATGAAAAAATATGTTTTTTTACATTTATTGCTATGTATGGCATTGAACTTGTGATCTGTGTGGAGCATGATCAATTAGCTATTTGTATTCCATTCATCATTTATTAAAGAGCACAGTTTACTTATGTGTCATACATGCATAGGTGCTAAGAATATACTTGTGAACAAGACAGCACATTTGTCTTGTTGTGGGAGTTGCAGTTTTAGTAGGATGAGAAAGGAAGTATATCCTAAGTCCAGTGTGAAAAAAAATAACTCGGGGAAGGAGAGAATGATGTGGGGGGGGGGGGAGAGAAGGAAGCAGAGAGGAAAGAACAAGTGGAAGTAAAGAAAAGAGACAATAATGATGTAGACTGTAGGCAACTGTAATCTACACTCATAGTACGGCAAGTTAGTAGGCAATCAGTAATTTGCCAACAGGATATGACTAAGGACTTGAACACAGGTTTAAAATAAAGACAAATTCAGACCAGGCAGTGGTATACTTTGTTAAGTGCGCTTACTACGGTGTGCCAGGAACTGTGTTTTAGCCCTTGTTCCTCACCTGCGGGGGGGGGGGGGGGGGGGAAGCAAGTCTGCAGATGTCTCTCTCTCTCTCTCTGTCTTTCTATTTCTCCCTCTCATTTCTCAGGTTCTTTTTGTCCTATCTATTAAGAAAGAAAGAAAAAACAAAAAGTGGGGGAATGCCCCCAGGAGTGGTGGATGTTCTGTGTGGACACTGAGCCTCATTGATTGATAACCCCCATGGCAATAAAATTAAATAAATAAATAAACAAATAAATAAATACTTACAAAATAAATAAAATAAACATATAGAAAGAAATAATCTTTTGAAGTTCAGAATTCCCATGGTAAAATACACAAGTGGAATATCAATCAATTACAGAATGTTCAAGTCTCAAAATTTTCTAAAATTTAGTACCTGACATGAAAGGAACCCTAATCAACTTGACACATTCTGAACGAAGGCATGTGGAAATTTCTCATCTTTCTACAGTGAGGGGATAACTTGTCGTAGTTAGCAGCTCAGGATGGAGTGGGTTGCGAAATTCATCTTTTAGACAACATCTCTTGGAAAATGATAAAATCCTACTGCATGCCCAGCATAGATTGAAATGCTAGATGAATATTAACTCATGAGAGACTTGGTCAGGAAAGGCTGTGCATTCTGACTTTTTTGTTATTTAAAAGAAGGAATCTGATTTGATTTTTCAAGCCTTATTTTTACAGAACAGTGTGAGAGAAGCCCTAGAGAAAGAGAACTGGTTTAATTTTCTGAGAGAGGGTCTCAGTGTCTTTTAATGAGGACACCTGAGTTCAATCCAAATAAATCTGTTTGTAACATTCTTTGAAAATGAACACTGAACATGGGATGATTCACAAATACATCAATTCGGAAAAATACAATTCCAAGAAAGAGAGTAAGTATGTAATGATAAGTTGCTTACTTATCGATTTCTGTACCAGAAGGCACTAAATAGTGACATCATTCTCTTTATTTATATGTCAACCTATGAGGATTTTGTTAAAGATACTCCTTGAACTGAGTATTTTACCTTTCATTTTTTTCTTTGTCACAATTGCTAATTTTTCACTTGCTAGGAAATTTCCCAATTTGAGACTCAGTATATAGCATTACAATTGAGCAGTTGTCTGCATAATACTATTTTTGAAGATTAATTAGGCATTGAGATAATGATCTTTCTCCCCCTTTTGGGATTCTCACTTGCTCAGAAAAAGTGTTGTGTTTTTTTTTTCTCCAAACCCAGCAGTGCCTTTTACAGAACAATGAGGGAACTTATTCACTGTGGGTGTCTTTTGTTTTTAAAGTGCTGTCTTCTATTGTGAAATTAAATTAAGCAAGCTATGTTCAATGCTAATGATATTTCCCATTTTTACTAGGTTCTTATCTGTAGCAGTGGAAAGATTGTGTGGTTTAGATTGGTCAGTATGTCCCTTGCAAAGACATGCATGTGCATTAATCTTTTTTTTTTATAGGGGTGGCCAAGGGGAAAAAATGTGTGGGTAGTTGCAAGACCTGATTTTATCATCCTAACAAAAACCTTCCTTTTCAGATTGAACTGCCCACATGGATCCTTCACACACACACACACACACACACACACACACACACACACACACACACTCACTCACACACACACACACACCACACACACCACAATATTTGTAATGAATTGATTTGTGGCAATGCTTGGAATCATACTTTATTCATTTCCCCAAATGGGAGGTACCACTCTCATTCTTGGCAAACAGTCATCATCAAGACTTGAAAGAATCCCAGACTCCCTGGCAACTACCAGGACCAGGCGTTTTCAGAGTAGACTTGTTGAGATTCACTCTTGAGAAGACACATGCATGACAAAGTCTCTGTTGGTCTTGAAAGAAGGTTTAGGCCTTTTTCTCCATAAACCTGGAGTCCTGGGTGCCGAAAACACAGAGTTGAAAGGTACAGTGAGTTCCTCAAGGGGAGAAGTTTAAGCCCTGGAGAATCGAGCCTCAGTAAGAGCACTGATGTACTTGGAGGAAGAGGTATGACTCCACATCTCTGCCCTGAGAATATTAGTAAATCAATACATTATTTTCCTTCTTAGAAATGTCACTCCTGACAGACCAGGCAGTGGCACACCTGGTTAAGCACACACATACTGTGCAAGGACCAGAGTTCAAGCCCCTGTTCCCCACATGCAGGGGGGAAAGCTTCGCAAGTGGTGAAACAGGATTTCAGGGGTCTCTCTGTCTCTCTCCCTTTCTCTCCCTCCTTCTTTCTCAATTTACCTCTAGTCTCTAATAAATTAATGAATAAAAATTTTAAAAAGAGAAGAAATATTTATATATAAAAAAGAAATGTCACTCCTAGGTTTCGTGAATAGCCATTCAAAATATCATCTGAAATTAGACTTTGACTATATATCTATATCTATCTGTATCTCTATCTCTATCTATATATCTCCAACCTAAAATTTAACTTCATATTAATACAAGCATATGTATACTTGTGTGTTTCAAATTTTATCACTTTATACCCAAGCCATGCATTTCTTTCTTTCTGCTTCCTGTCTAACTTGTTCTATTTCTCTGTTATAAACTAATTACCTATGACTTTTACAACTGCTACTACAAATTGAATTTTTCAATAGTGGTCACTCATTTCAAATATGACCCATTCATTTACAGTCAAACACACATTGATCACACACACACACACACACACACACACACACACACACACACACACATAAACACACACACACTAGACAGAGACCCAGGCACATAAAAGAGTTACATATAGATATTACTTGACTCAGAGCATTCAGAAGTCTACAGGTATATATAATAAACACATTGCGTCAAAATCAAGAAGTATCACTACTTGAAAAAATTAATTCTTATAAGATTTATTTTTTCACTTTATACATATTTCTATGGATTGAAAGAACATGGCAGTACCTGAAATGCCATATTTTTAATCAAGAAAAATCTGCTGAGTATTTTATTCAGTGACTGTAATTCTTATACTTCATCTGAAACTTGATTAGGTAGCTACCATAGTTCTCACAAAGTCCTTGAGACAGCTTCTTTTCTTTTTTTTTTTTCTTTTCTTTTCTTGTTTTGCAAGTTCATGTTTATCAGTTCTCTAGATTCCACATACCTGTGAAATCATCTGGTGGTTGTCTTAAATATCTGCTTACTTTGTTAAGCATAATCACCTCCAGGTTCATACATTGTGTTTTCAGGGATACAATATCAACTTTTTTGATTGCAGAGTAGTATTCCAGGAAGTATATATCCCATAACTTCTCTAGCTAGTTGTATATAGGAGGTAGGACTTTGGCTGCGAGTGTAGCATAGAACCATAAACGTGAATATTACAATCTTGTAACACACTATTAACCACAAATAAACAAAAATGATTAAACTACACAATTCAAATCCATCTCTTTTTAATTTCCATACTGGTTTCTGCTGACAGCATTGTATTAAAATAAAGACATGCAAGTTATGTATAGACCATAAAGCAACTATTTCCTATTATAATATCAAACTAGCTTTCTAGTTTCTTTCATTTCACTTCCTTCTCAAATGTTTATTTTAAAATAAAACCACCTTGTTGAAGTATAAAAAGCATGTGTGTTTTATGCCACTTTTAGTATTTATTTTTGCATTTCATTGAACTGTAAATATTTGTGAAGTTCTTATATTTATTTATTTAATTTATTCTGAAAAGGGCAATTTGCTGGCTTTTAGAACATAGCTTGAAATCTAGCCTTCCAATAAACCTACAAAATAACCTTCTTCTTAGATCTTTTCAACAAAGCTGAGACTTGGATAATACATTTAAAATATATCATAGCAGACAAACTAATAAAGAAAATTGTAGCCTATTATTTTACCATACAATTTTTGCTGTATGTCATTGTACTTAATTTCCATATAAGCCTAAATCAATGGCATTTTATAGTTAATTCCTCAACTCTAATTTCTACCTAACTCTACTAGAAGTTGAGTGATAGTTTCAAATTTTCTCATGTGATAATATACAGTCCATATTTCTTTCATTTATAGATCCATGTACATAGAGACACAATGTGAAAAAATGTTTATTTTTTAATCATTTATTTAAGAAAGCAGACATTAACAAAACTGTAGGATAAGAGGGCTACAGCTCCACAGAATTCCCACAACCCTATCTCCATATCCCATCCCCTCCACTGACAGCTTTCCCATTCTCTATCTCTCTGGGAGTATGGATCCAGGGTCATTGTGGGTAAAATGTTTATTTTGATATTAATGTCCAATGCCTTTAAAAAGTTGAGGATTTTATCCACCATTATTGCAACACACTGGTCAGGAATATTTTGGGAAATTGTGTAAATGCCAACTGTTGAGTTTTGGTATAGTCTTTCTTCTTTCTTTCTTTCCTACTTTCTTTCTAACTTTTTTCCCTCATAGTTAGGGATTAGCATCTAAATGATTGCACCAATGCTTCTGACAATCATTTATTTATTTATTTGTCTTTCTTTTTATTTTAGAGTCATATATATATATATATATCTTCAACCTAAAATTTAACTTCATATTAATACAAGCATATGTATACTTGTGTGTTTCAAATTTTATCACTTTATACCCAAGCCTTGCATTTCTTTCTTTCTGAAAAACGAAGAAGGAAAATAAAGAACAAAATAAAGAAGGGAAAGAGGGAGAGAAAAAGAAAGATACCTGCTACACTATTCCACCACTCATGACCTACCTCCCTGAGGGAGGAACCGGGGAATTGACAATAACACAAGTCTTTGCACTCTACCAGGCCCCCTGATGGGTGAATTTAAAAACAAAAATGTTTTCCACAGAACCAAACTAGTTATTTTTAAATCATTCTAACTGTAGTTCCTTTTTTTTTTTTTTCCAACAAGTTTCTTAAAACAGTTGAGAACCAGGGCCAGGTGGTGGTGCACCTGGTTGAACACACATGTTACAGTGTGCAAGGACCCAAGTTCCAGCCCCTGATGTCCACCTGCAGGGGGAAAGCTTCACAAGAGGTGAGGCAGTGCTGCGGGCATCTTTCTGTCTCTCTCCATCTCTATCATCCCCTTCCCTTTTCGTTTCTGATTGCCTCTATCCAATAAATAAAGATTTAAAAAAACAGCTCAGAACCTGCATCACTAAGAAGAAAATGTGATGAAAATAATGTTTATCTCAAATGGGAAGGGTTTACTAGACAAATTAGAAACTTGGGAATGTGGAGAAATAGATAATCTAGCTATTCATATTTTTGTCTTTTATTTTAGCAGTAGGTTAACAGGGTTTAATGACTCTAACATTTTCAGTTTTTAAACTTCAAAATTTAATTGATTTTATTTTAGTATATAGGAGATATCTTGGTTAAGAAGCCAGCATATATTCTGTGTTCACTGGTTCACTAAAGAGAATTATAAGATCAATTCCAGAACTTTCTATTTATTTCGAGGGAAGCTGCAGACTCTTAGTCTTCTCTCTTTCTTTCAGTCTTTCTCTATTCCTTTCTTAACTTTTTTTTCTTTTTGAAGTATTTAGACAAGATAGCATTGTTTTCCATATTTCATTCCTGAAATGGATAATTAATCATTTTCACGGTTAATGTTTTTGCACCTTGATTTACCATGGCAAATGATGGTTGTAGGTCTCCTTTGCAACTTACTCCAAGAGCCAAAAAGAGCACTTGAATACAGGCTTTCAAAGCTAAGGCAGCTGCTTGTCAATTAAAGGAAGCTTTTACTAGCTCTCTGGTCTTTTATCAGCACAGACTTTCTTCATTAAAGCCCTCCCCCCTTTTTTGTTCCTGTTTCTGAGTATGCTTTTGACAAAAGAGAAGCAGTAAGACCTATTACACAATCTGAGTCATATTTCTTCACATAGTTCACCTTTTGAAAAATTAGAAATAGACTGGGAAAAAAAAAAGCACAAGGTTCAATCCCCATCACTTAATTCTGTAGTGTGATGTTCTACAAGCTGATGGAATACACAGCAGGCCCCAGAAAGAAAACAGACACTAAAATTGCAATCGTACTTGTGTGAGGTTACCACACGTGTATATTGCTGAAAATCTTTCCAGCAGCTTGGAAGGGAGAACTCAACTTAAGAAATAGATTTCTCTATAATTTTTTTTTGTCTTTATGACGGTCTGAAGACAATGAAGGTGTTTAAAATGGTTCTGAATTTGGCAAATATCACGACACTGGATACTGCTCAACTAAATATGTAATGTTCAGTGTTCAGCAAGTTCATTTATATTCATAATAAGACCGCAACTACTGGAAGGTTTATGTGAAGGAGGCCCTATGATCTCCATAAGGAAACAACAGTATGGTTTCCTTTTTTGTTTACCCATCAATTCCAGTTGGTTGGCTCCATAGACTGAGAATGGTGTAGGGGAGGGAGAAAAAGACTTGTCAAGAATTACACCACTCCTTAAGATGAAAGGACCAGAGCATGTTCAGAAGTGACACACAGAATGGAAATGACACTTTCCAACACAATAGAAAACCTCAGGGCACAGTTTCATGTATTGGTATCTCTGTTATTTTCCTTCTCCTGTTTTCAGTTTTGTTTTGTTTTTTTCCCCAGTGAAAATTGTATACATAGCTAAGACAGATTTCCTTCAAAAGCAGTAGAACCATGTTCATTTGTATTATTTTTTAAACACCAGATAAAATAGTCCATTCACATTCCCCCTTCCCTCCACCCCTCCCACCTTTCAACCTCTCCTAAAGAAGAATGGGCCTGATTTGCATGCAGTTATTCTAGCATAAAATTATTCTTGCTGAAGAAGAATCAAAGGAGGGGTTAAGATCACTCGGCAGCAGTCAGCCCCCATGCTCATTAGAGGGAAACACCCTCCTCTAAACCTGTTCACCCATGCCTAGGGCTCCTCACAGAAACCACCAGATGTAACAGAGACACAGATGATATGCAGCTGTGCAGGAGGGACTCCAGTGGCGACATCTCAAATCAAGATGCCAGGAACCCTAGAGGTTAACGCAAACTCCAAGGAGGTGTTTCATTTTGGAAAAGATTCATGGAAGCTGGGTTTCACAAAGCACTCTTCATGCTATGTGAGTGCAAGCCTTCTCATTTAATGAGAGAGATTAAGAGAGAGAGAAAGAGAGAGAGAGAGAGAACTCAGGGTTGGTATCAGATAAGGAATGACTTCTATCTCATTACAAAGTGAGCAATGCAATTGTAGTCTTGAAGGCATGACAACAGTTGATCATGAGGTCTGTATTAATGTGTAAAATCAAACACCATGGGAGGAGATATTGTCTCTGCTTGTTTCATTTTATGACTAATGATATTACATAATATAAACGATTTGTTTTATTTTCATGAAAGAGAAACCAGAGTACTGCTCAGATCTGGTTTATAGCAGTCCCTGGGATGAAACTCAGAGACTCTGAGATACAAATCTTAAAATACTGCTCTGTCTTTGCAATCCCTACTTTACTAGGCATGCTACCTTTGTTTCTGTTACAGGGCTTGGTAAAGATAGACATTTCCCAAGTTAATGAAACAAAACCCACACTGCTGAGTGAGTGCAAGCCTATATTGACTGGGAAGATCTGTATTGATTATGGCATAATCAGTGTTAGAAAATAGATTTGTGGTTCACTTGTAAGTGTTCCAGCTGTGCCTATATAAACACAGTAAATGTTTCCATTAGAATGAATTTTTTTTTTATATAGATTCAGATTGGTTAGTTGTATTAGCAAGTCAACTGTCCTATGTCAGGGCAATGGAAAGCTATCAAAAATCATAGAAATGGTATGACTGCAAATAAATCTGAATTCCTTGCTTTTGCAGCAATATTGAGTGTGAGGTTGAGACTGATCTTCACAGACAATTGGCATCTTCATAGTTTCTATTTGGTATCAACATCGACAATTATTTTAAACTACCAGTTTTCTTTTAAATAAATGTGGACTTTAAAATCAACAAAGTTAGATGAAGAGACTTTAAGTGCTTTTTATTTTAAATCGGAGGGTCCAGTCATTTACCTTACATGGTTGGTATATGTGTACAATTTCTCAGTTCTCTGCAAAACACTCTCTCCTCCTCCTCAGAGAGAGCCTTAGTCTAGGTCCTTCACCACCACCATGCACCAGAACTTGCAAGATACACCCCCACCCCACCCCCTACACACCCCCAAGTCCTTTATTTGATGCAATACATGAAACCTATTTCAAGTTCTACTTTGTGTTTCCACTTTCTGTTCTTATTCCTCAGCTTCTTGTTTTCCTTTTATTCCAACTGTTATCATTGTGATTTGGTACTAGTGCTTAATCATATAAACTTAAAAACACACAAACAGGTCCATGTAGAAATAGATATGCAATATATCCTGGTGAAGCATGTAAAGCTGCCTTTCTTATATAAATAAGAAAATATCTCAAGTTTTATTGGGGGGACTTGTTCCTGAAAATAAATGTGTTTGGGAAACTTTTTTGCAAGTCTCTATAGGATTACAAACTGTTTTTGTTTGTTTTTTTTTTCAGAAACACTCTCACTGGCTTAATCCCAGAAAATACTTTATTTTCTTCTATGAGGGAATCTAAAAGAGAACTGGGGGTAGAGTGGGTAGGCAGTGGCATACCCAGTGAAGTGCAATTAAGTGTAAGAACCTGCACAGGATTTGGGTTCAACCCCTGGATTGAATTAAGTGTAAGAACCTGCACAGGATTCGGGTTCCCCACCTGCAGGATAGAAGTTTCACATGAGCATAAGTAGGTCCAGAGGTGTCTGTCTTTCTCTCTGCCTCTCTCTAACCCCCTCTTTCTTAATTCCTCTCTGACCTATCCAACAAAATGTAAAAGGTGGTCACCAGATGCAGTGGGTTCACAGTGCCAACATCAACCCTCATCAATAACTCTGGAAGCGAAAGAAAGAAAGAGAGAAAGAAAGAAAGAAAGGAAGAAAGAACTAGATAAATAAATAAATGCCAGAGACTAACAGAAAATTGGATTTTCCAAGCACTCTGAGCTCTTATTCTGCCAAAGTTGGGGCCTGGGTATGTTAAAGTCTCAGGAACTTCCTTCCAGGCGCATGGTAGTGAGTGAGGAGCCTCCATCACTGAAATCCAGGGTGTGGCCCACTTCTGGACTTTCTGCAACCACTAAACTGAGCTTCTGCCCATCATTCCTTCTGACTCTCCAATCTTATGTCACACTGCTGGCTGGGAATTCAGGCTCCTTATCACAGGCATGGGCAGGACATTCCTCAGTAAATCCTTGCTGGTGTCCTGTGGTTGGAGTACCGATTTACATTTATATTTATAGTTGATATTTAAAGATACACCTACCTAGTAAATTATATATATATATATATATATATATATATATATATATATATATATATATATATATTCATTTCTATGTCAAATATAAGAAAAGGCAAACTGATAGTGATATAGATGTTTTATAGCTATATGTATGTTTATATACAAATAGACATTAACATAATACTGTATTAACATGTGGCACACAGATGTATATATCACATTGTATCTATGGGTGGTTTTCAGGTGGAGGTTTCATGATATTTGGTATTTTAGTGATTATACCAACTCTTTATCATAAAGAGAAACAGTAAGAGGAATTCAAGGAAGAATCTCCCTCCAATGCAGTCCTGAGTCAGGCTCCAGCCTTGGTCACATGCATAAGAGGACAGCACACTCTACAGGTGAGCTAATTAATTTGCCACCCCTCACTGCGGACATTCTCCAAAATCAGCAGTGACATCTGACCCTTCACTTATTAAACATCCTCCATCTTTGAAATTGACAGTGTAGACTTCTGGCACTCCTCTGTTTTCTCCCCATGTGTATAGTTTTCAAAATGATTAACACCTCAGTAAATTACAATGTTATAAAATACTCTATCTTGTCATTATGTTTTTAAATATGTATCTATTTCAGAAGAAGAGAGGAAAGGGGAGGGGAGGAGAAGGGAGAAGAGGGGAAGAGAGGAAAGGAGAGGAGAGGGGAGGGGGGAGGGGAGGGGAGGGGAGAAGAGGGGAAGAGAGAAAAGGAGAGGAGAGGGGAGGGGGGAGGGGAGGGGAGGGGAGAGGAGAGGGGAGGGGAGGGGAGAGGAGAGGAGAGGAGAGGAGAGGAGAGGAGAGGAGAGGAGAGGAGAGGAGAGGAGAGGAGAGGAGAGGAGAGGAGAGGAGAGGAGAGGAGAGGAGAGGAGAGGAGTCTAGAGCACTGCTCCTACATACATTTTCTTGGTGCTTGTACCAGGTCTTGAACTCAGAGATTTACACAGACAAACGTTGCCCTCATCACTCATCCATTTCACCAACTGCCTATTTGATATTTTTATTCAGTATCTGGAAATGAATCCAGGCTCTTAAATTCTGCAAATAATCTCTCTCTCTCCCTCTCTCTCCCTCTCCCTCTCCCTCTCCCCCTCTCTCTCCCCCTCTCCATCTCAATCTCCATCTTAATTTCATATATATTGTTTGAGATAAACAGGGAGAGGAAGAATGAGAAAGAAAATGAGACAACGAAGTCCCACTCCACCATCCATGACACTAACACCACCCCTCCCCAAAGCCCCCTTGCTGTTGTCTATGGTGCTCCCATTCCAGGCTTAAATCTGGGCCCTAACATATGGTACAATGAGTACATTACCAGCTGAGCCACCTCCTGGCCCCCCAAAAATATTTCAGTTCAAAGTCATAGCAAAAGTAAATTCCATGCAAGATTAAGATGGATAAAAGCTATTAGGTAATATAATCTCTACCCTAACTGCTAGCTCTATATTCTTGCCAGGTCAGCTTTCTTTCATCAACCTTATTCCCTAACTATTGCTGACTTCCTGCAAGGCCTATTACATACAAAGAAAGATATTTTACCTAGGATATCAGACTCTAAATATTTTAATTAGCCCATGCTTTTGATAGAGTTTTTTTCTGAGACATTTTCTGGAAATCACTTCATGACCTCATTCACTGCCACCTGGAGAACATGTGTTCTGCTGTTTGAAAGCAATGGGATAGGAACATGGAGAAGTCATGCCATCTCCTGCAAAGTCGAAGTTGTACATTTCAGAAAAGTATGCTGTGAATGATCCATTGGACCACGCACAGAGTCAAGCTATTTCCTGTTCGTCAGTATCTTCAAATCCAAATCCTCCTCAGAGAATTTCCAGGTATTGTTATTCATTGTCTCACAGAGAAGGAGATAGAATTATTCAACCTATTGAATACAACGTGTGTGTGTGTGTGTGTGTGTGTGTGTGTGTATGTGAAGAATCAATTATATACACCAATTCACAGAATCAGAGGTGTAAGATATAAGTAAGGGGCTTCAGAGCTCAGGTTCCTATTATCAGATGATAGTTATAAAAGATTTGCTAAAATGTAAGAAGCCAGTTATAGATCCACTCTATACTAATTATGATTTATGATAGTCACTCTAGAATATCTCAGTCTGAACTTGGAAGGCAAGAAGTAGGCACCTGAGAATGGTAGATTTTATTATCAGTGACTATTTTAGCATTATAAAGCTTAAACACAAATGCTGCTGTGGGCATCCTATAAGCTGGAGTCTGTGTCTGGTTTCATCTACAAACCTGACTGAAAGGAATCATTATTTAATTTCCTAGGGGAAAAAAGAATCCAGGATTTTTAAGGTTAAGTACAAAGGGACGGGGTGGTGGGTGGTTCACCTAGTTGAGCGCACAAAGACCCAGGTTCAAACCTCTGGTCTCCACCTGCAAGGGGGAAATTTCATGAGCAGTGGAGCAGTGTTCCAGGTATCTCTCTCTCTGTCCCTCTCTAGGTCACCTTAGCTGTCTTCACTTCCCTCTTAGTTTATCTTTGTCTCTATCCAAATTAAATATATGAATAAATATTAAAAGGACATTGAAAGGATTGAACAACTTGTTCAAGATCACTCATCTCAATCACTGTGACCATGTACCTGAAAACTTTACTCTCCTTTATTCACTGCAAACATGTATTTTAATATAGTCAGATAATAAATAAATTGGAACAAGTGGTCAATATCTATCAAAAAAAAAAAAAAACTCAAAGTAGATCAAGGGAAGTGAAAACCGATAATCTTGTTTCAGAATACTAAGGTCTGAATTTTAGTTCACAAGTTAGCCTGAAGATAAAACTCAGTTTGAAAGAAAGGGGGGTAAATTTTATTTCTTGAATCACTTTTTTTGATGCATGCCACACAAGATTCTCATCTATTTTATCTCACTCAACATAAAGCTGGGGCTCATCATCTCATTTCAAAGACAAGGGGAATGAAAGGCACAGCAGGGTCAAGTCAACTTGCTGCTCATCCTTCAGTTGAGTAGGGATAAATGCTAATGTCTGAATTTGAATCTAGAATCTTAAAGTCCCAGAGAAAGTGCAAATTTACCATGGAGAATGGAAGTACATGCCCATTATTGTTCAAATGGAGAGAGAGAGAGAGAGAGAGAGAGAGAGAGAGAGAGAAGGAGAGGGGGGATGGGGAGGGAGAGGGAGAGGAGGGGTAGGGAGGGAGGGGGAGAGGGAGAGGGAGAGAGAGAAAGAGAGAGAGAGGTGGAACTGCAGCAGAGAGAGGGAGAGGGAGAGAAAGAGAGAGAGATAGATAGATAGAGAGAGAGAGAGACAGAGAGAGAGAGAGAGAGAGAGAGAGAGAGAGAAAGACCAGGGCACTACTAGGCCATAGCTTATCTTAGTGCTGGAGATTGAACCTGGAATCTAGAACCCTCAGGTGTTAAGTTCCTTTGCATAACCATTACGCCCTCTCCTCTCTTTCTCTCTCTCTCTCCCATGAACTTAATAGAAAATAAATCATCTTGTTAATTTATTTATTTCCCAATAAATATCCCACATGTAAACAGTCATGACCATATCTAATCTGGTTAGGTGACTGAAGACTATATAGGCAAGATAGAATTTTATAAAATTTATAAAACTTTAAATTCTGACAGAATGTAAGTTTAGTAAAAATCAGCACAAGGGAACTAACCAGATGTTTTCCATGCAACTTTACATCCAACCAATTTAAAAATTAACAAGCAGAGTTTAGGGGAGATTGCATAGAACTAGGCAACGCGATTCTATCTTGCCTGAAGCTCTACTGTTCCCTGTTCCAATGTAAACCAGTGCTAGAAACCTGAGCGGATAAAAATAAATACATAGGCCCATGTTCAGCAGGGAAGCAATTACAGAAGCCAGACCTCCCACCTTCTGCATCCCACAATGACCTTGGGTCCATACTCCCAGAGGGATATAGAATAGGAAAGCTATCAGGGGAGGGGATGGGATATGGAGTTCTGGTGGTGGTAATTGTGTGAAGTTGCACCCCTCTTATCCTATGGTTTTTTTAATGTCTCCTTTTTGAAATAAATACAAATAATAATAAGTAAATAAATACAGAAGTAAAAAAGTTCAAATATAAAAAGTATTTTAGACATATTTAATAATTAACAAGCAGGAACTAAAGGTGCTCATCTTATAATAAGATTGAGAGAGGTAATCTAGTTTACTTCTCTGGGTTCGAGCTCATAGACATAATATAGGGAAAGTAAAATAGTGATGTAGGCATTTCAAAATTGCAACTGCCGCTTGAAAGTTCTTTCTTAACTCAAAAGCTATGCTTTATTTTCATTTGTTCTCTAACAATTCATTAAAAAATATAAAATTTGCAACATTAGGAAGCTACTGAGCTTACTCTGTTCTCTGGAACTTGAGTGGGGCTACTGCCATTTGCAAATAGATTCTGCACAATTACAATTCACAAGGATCCAGGTTCAATCCTCTAATCCACCTGCAGGGCGAATGCTTCTTAAGCAGTGAAGCAGTGCTGCAGGTCTCTCTCTCTCTCTCTCTCTCTCTCTTTCTTTTTTGTCTCCAGGGTTATTGCTGGGCTCGGTGCCCTGCACTACAAATCCACTGCTCCTGGAGGCTATTTTTTCCCTTTTGTTACCCTTGTTGTTTATTGTTGCTGTTACTATTATTGTTGTTATTCCTTTCCTTGTTTCTGGATAGGACAGAGAGAAATGGAGAGAGGAGGGGAAGACAGAGGGGAAGAGAAAGACAGACACATGTAGACCTGCTTCACAGCTTGTAAAGGGACTCTCCTGCAAGTAGGGAGCCTGGGGCTCGAACCGGGATCCTTACACCAGTCACTGCGCTTTGTGCCATGTGAGCTTAACCCAAGCCCCCCCTTCTCTCTTTATATGTCTTCCCTTTCTTCTCAAATTCTCTCTGTCTCTATCCAAGTAAATAAACATATAAATATTTCAAAAATCTTAAAAAGGGCTAAGTAACTTGTCCAAATAGATCTAGACTTGGAACCTTGATATTTTTGCCTGTATATCTTTGAAAAGTAGAAATTATTTAAAAACATGGAATTTTAGTGTTCTGGTGGTGTCGGTCTGGTAGACCACACAAATTACAGTGCATGAGGTTTAAGCTCCCAGTGCTCACCTCCAGAGGGGTGTAGGGGGTAGAGGTAGGGGTGAGAAGCCGCAGAAGAGGTGAAGCAGAGCTGCTGGTGTTTCTCTTTCTCTCTCTCTCCCCACCCACTCTCAATTTCTCTCTCTTCCCACCCACTCTCAATTTCTCTCATTTATTCACCTACCAAATAGGTGAATAAATTAAAAATAAAAGAAATATCTGTGATTTTCAATAAAACCGAAGGGCATGTACTAAGGTTATCTCAGAATTGCTTTTTTATTATTTACTCAGATATTTGTGAGAAAGAAGGAGATAGAAGCTGCCTATCATCTGGAGTCTGCAATGTCAAGGACTGAACTCTAGACCTCCTGTTTGCTATACTCTCTGGACCACAAGTTTGAGACATTAAAAGTTATAACCGGAAGTCGGGCGGTAACGCAGTGGTTAAGAGCACATGGTGCAAAGCACAAGGACTGACGTGAGGATCCCAGTTCAAGCCACCAGCTCCCCACCTGCAGGGGAGTCCCTTCACAGGCAGTGAAGCAAGTCTGCAGGTGTAAAAAAACAGTTATGACCATAATTCTTACAAATGATTGCCTCTTTCAGAATGACTGTCAGAAGCAATTTAATGATACTTATATAATTTTCCCATATTTGGGAGCTACTCTCTGGCCTGATCCAACTTTCTAGTCCTATTTCCAACTGACACCATCTCCCCAGTCAAAACCTCTGGTTCACCTGCATGTTAGCTGTTGTATTCAGGTAAAAACTAATAAAGTCATAGACCGCCCCCCCCCGGAATATATCTAAAATACACCTACTAGCTTTTTCCAAAATGGAGATCCCAAAACTCATCTGCTCTATTCTTGCCTTTAGGTTCCTGACTATTAAACAATTTGTTCTACTTTATATCTTAATGATTTCTCAGCCACCGAGTTGCAGAAGCTACCATGAAGCCAACCTGACTTCCCAGGACAGATGACCTCAACAATATATCGTGGACCCCCACTTCTCCAGAGCCCTGCCCCAATAGGAAAATGTTGGGACAGGCTGGAAGTATGGATTGAACTGTCAACACCCATGTTCAGCAGAGAAACAATTCAGAAACCAGACCTTCCACCTTCTGCACCCCATGGTGAGCCAGGGTCCATGCTCCCGGAGGGATAGAGAACAAGAAAGCTTTCAAGGGATGGGATGGGATGTGGAACTCTGGTTTTGGGAATTGTGTGGAATTGTACCCCTCTTCTCCTGTGGTCTTGTTGATATTTTCTATTTTATAAATAAATTAATAAAAAAAAAAAAAGAAAAAAAATCCAAACTTCATGCCACAAGTTAGTAGACTTGAAGTTCAAGTCCCTGGTCCTCACTTATAGGGGGAGGTTTCAGGGATGTTGTTGCAAGTGTCTTATCTCTCTGTTTCTGTCTCTCTGGCTCTCTTTCTCTTTCTCTCTCATGCCTTTATAAAAGTTAATGGGGTTGGGTGGTGACACATCTTGTTAAATGCACATGTTACAATGAGCAAGGACCCAGGTTCGAGTCCCCCGTCCCCACCTCAGGGGGAAAGCTTTGTGTGTGGTGCAGTGCTGCAGGTGTCTCTCTGTCTCTCCTCCTCTCTATCCCCCTCTTCCCTCTTGATTTCTGGCTGTCTCTATCCAATAAGTACGTAATTATTATTATTTTTTAATAAAGAAAATTTAAAGAAAACCAGGCAGGGTGGTAGTGGGTTAAGCACACATGGCTCAAAGTGCAAGGACTGGAGTAAAGATCCCAGATGGAGCCCCCCGGCTCCCCACCTGCAGGGGAGTTGCTTCACAGGCGGTAAAGCAGGTCTGCAGGTGTCTATCTTTCTCTCCTCTGCCTTCCCCTCCTCTCTCCTTTTCTCTCTGTCCTATCCAACAACAATGATAGCAATAACAACAACAACAACAAGAGCAACAAAAGGGAAAAAATAGCCTCCAGGAGCAGTGAATTCATAGTGCAGACACTGAGCCCCAGTGATAACCCTAGAGGCAAATAAATAAATACATAAATATAAAGAAAGAAAGCCAATGAACCTCAGGAGTAGTAGAATCACCCTCTAGGCATTGAGCCCCAGAATAAACCTGGGGGAGAAAAAAAAACAACTTTTTTTTTCAGTAGATTTTAATGTTTTCACTATCTATACAATGTTGCTAGAAGTATGTGTTTGTATATCTGTAAGAAGATAAGTTTTAATTCTTATTTTAGAATATATCATACATGTAGAGACAGTTCAATATAAGGTCACTGGCTTTTAGAGTGCTGACCACTTATTAACTTACTTTATCATGTTGTCTTTTAAAAATAGGGTTCAGATGGGTGTCCTCTTTCTCTTCCACCCAATATTTTTATCTTCTCTAGTCTCCAGGTTCTAAGTTATTTTTGCTTTCCCTGTTATCTCATTCTTAAACCGATGCTTAATGTTCGTGAATATTTCCTACTCATATATCTGATATTTCTCAGAACAAATAACACTGTATATAATTAAGAGAGAACTGCAGAATTGAATTCAAGACTTTTTGTTTCTTTTCTCTTTCTGTTCTTTCTTTCTTTCTTTCTTTCTTTCTTTCTTTCTTTCTTTCTTTCTTTCTTTCTCTCTTTTTTTAACCAGAGTATTGCTTAGCTCTGGCTTATGGTGGTGTTGGGGTTGAATTTGGGACTTTGAAGCCTCAGGCATGAAAGAGTCTGTTTGCATAACCATCCTGTTATCAACCTAAATTCAAGACTTAAGTAACATAGAAAGATCTATGCAATGAGATAAAGTCTGACTAATCACCCTTTGCAAGAAATGAACCTTTCAAAGTTCCTTTAAATTAGTTCAAGTGTTTTATGATTGCCATCTTATCGTAAATATGAACCACCGTAAACATATTTATAATAACAAGGAGACTATAGACCCATAAATGGGGCATGGGGTAGATGACACCGTGATTATGCAAAGAGACTCTCATGCCTAAAGCTCCCAGGTCCCAGGTTCAGTCCCCTGCAGCACCACAAACCAGAGCTGAGCAGTGCTCTGGAAAAAACAAGCACACCCATCAGAATATACATATTACAGGTACATCCTGAGCAGTAAAAATATCTCCTTAGTTTTCATCATGAAATTAGTGTCAAAGCCACAACAGTGTGGTCTAGTGTTAGAATTATTTTCTAAAACAACTTTGGGAAGGAAATTTTTGAATAAAGATTTCACCATACAGGGAATTTTCTCTGGGTCACAGATATTCAGCCCATAACTGTCAGGTTGCTGAGTTACTTATGCTGGAATGATTGACCAACTAATCACAATGGCCAATTAGAATGACTTTAAATATTGGAGTCTTTCTTTCAGGATGCTTTAGGCAAAATTAAGAATCATATCTAATAGATGTAGGTCTTCTCAGAACTTGAAAGTCTTACAAAATCTTGCTAAGAGATTCAGTACTTGTGAGTTGGGCGGTAGTGCAGCAGGTTAAGCACACGTGGCACAAAGCACAAGGTCCGGTTAGGATCCCAGTTCGAGCTCCAGTCTCCCCACCTGCAGGGGAGTCGCTTCACAGGTGGTGAAGCAGGTCTACAGATATCTCTCTGTCTCTCTTCCTCTCTATCTCCCCCTTCTCTCTTCTCTCTGTCTCTACCCAATAACAAATAAATAAAAAAATAAATGCATTACTTTCTTTATTCTGTACATAAAAAAAAAAACACAACTCTGGTTGACCTATATTTTCATCGCTAATAGCTATAGTTCTCATAGTATTCTGGCTACAACACATTGACAAAGTTGAGATCAACGTCCACTAGAATCCCACTCAAGATAAGGTTTCTAATTTCTATTTTATTTTATTTTTTATATTTATTTATTTTCCCTTTTGTTGCCCTTGTTGTTTTTTATTGTTGTAGTTATTGTTGCTGCTATTGTTGTCATCATTGTTGGATAGGGCAGAGAGAAATTGAGAGAGGAGGGAAAGACAGAGGGGGGAGAGAAAGACAGACACCTACAGACCTGCTTCACCACTTGTGAAGCAACTCCCCTGCAGGTGGGGAGCTGGGGGCTCGAACCCTGATACTTACGCTGGTCCTTGTGCTTCGCGCCATGTGCGCTTAACCCACTGTACTCCCGCCCACCTCCCGGTTTCTAATTTTTAAACACAGCTTATCTTGACTAAATTCAATAGTGTTCTAGAAGTAGATTAATTTGCCTATAAGGAAAACTTTTCTTTAATAAATGCATTAAAAGTTTCGTGGTTTATGGTAGTACAGTTGTTGGCATATGGGTGCACTTTCTCATCTCTTTGCGATAGGCATCTTCAGATCACTTATATGCCAGCCTATATATGTCCACTTGCACCACCATGCACCTCCTTCCCCAGAGTCCTTTGCTTTGTTGTGATATAGCCTTCCCAGATCAAGTTTCACTTTGTGATTTCCCTTTCTGTCCTTGTTCAAGTTCCACCTATGGGTGATATCACCCATATAACTAGACTCTTATCCCCTTTCTGCTTGTGTTGTGCATTTTTGTACACATGCACAGGGCATATCTTTCTAACTCTCCATTTCTAATTTTCTGCTGGACTGACAATTGCCATTCAAGTTCTAATTGCCTTAGGATCCTGCATGGTAGCTTTACTTTGTCAGTATTCTCATTATTACATGCTAGTTTTAATGAAATTAATTTGAGAACAGCCTGGAGTTATTCTGAAAATTACATCTCATCCTTTATTAAACATTAAGGTCAGGGTCAGAGGTATAGTAGTTTAGCTGAAATTAATTTTAGGTATGTCTATATTTGGGAAGCTAATTAGCTTTGTAAGAATTAATACATGCAACAGGAAGCTAATGCCAATACAGTTGTGCTATTTTGTGCACAAAAATAAATTTTCATGAAAAGAAAAGAAGTAATCGGGTCTCCATAAAATGAACAATCAAAATTATCATTATTAGAATTAAAGTAATATCCAATAATAGGCAACATATTTGAAAAGAAAAGATTTTTTAAATGGAAGCTACATATAATTATAATTCTATTAATTTGATCCGTATTAAATTGCTTTTTGACTTATAGAGATGGCAGTTTTATACACTTCAACCTAGCATAATAGCTCCTTTCTTTATACTCTAGTCATAAAAGTTAGGCAGAGCAAGGATTTTTCCACTCTCAGTTCTCAGATTTTTTTTTGGAATTATTACTGATTATTATTGTAGAGTCAGTGTTCAACCAGTAGTTATGTTTTACTCTTCCATGCTAGTTATAAAAAGACAGAAGTTGGTGAGCTGGCTGGTGGCACAGTGGGTTAAGCGCACAAGGTGTGAATCACAAGGACCAGTGTAAGGATCATGGTTTGAGCCCCTGGCTCCCCACCTGCAGGGGAGTCACTTCATAGGTGGTGAAGCAGGTTTTCAGGTGTCTATCTTTCTCTCCCCGTCTCTGTCTTCCCCTCCTCCCACAATTTCTCTCTGTCCTATCCAACAGAAATGACAGCAATAACCATAACAATAATAACAATAACAAGGAAGATAAGAGCAAAAAAAGGAGAAAATTAAAAAAAAAAAAAAAAAAGACAGAAGTTGTAAGCAAGGGTAAATTCTTGGGGCTTACTTCTAAGCTGTAATATTCCCTACTGTCACACAATGTAATTCTCCTGCCTGGAATCTTAAGACAAATGTTTGAGTGAAATATTAAGGTTTGAGCTTTATACAGAGACAAAAAAAAAAAAATAGGAAAACAAACAACAAACAAAAGCAGGGCCTGTCAGCATTAATATAGCCATTGGATGCGTTATTTCCCCAGAAATACCCTGAATACAGCAGACGCTGTACACACCTGTAATAGCATAACCTCTGTTTCCCCACCTTTTGGCTCAAAGAATAGTTTCCCTTTTTCCTACATCAGTACTTAGCTGTATTTCAGGTTCGATCTTAGTTGCTTGCCCACATTTTACAGTTAATGGTGTGCCATGCAATGTAGTGATGGGATCCTTACAAGTAATCTCTTTGAGGCACTAAGTGGTTCTGCACCTGGTTCAGCATACACATTATAGTGTGTAACTATCAAGGTTCAAAACCCTGGTCCCCACGTGTAATGGGAAAGCTTTTTAAGTGGTGAAACAGTGTTTCAGATCAGTCTGTCTATCTATCTATCTATCTATCTATCTATCTATCTATCTATCATCTATCATCTATCTATATCTATCTATCTATATATGTGTCTATCGTCTATCTCTACCCCTCTTTTTAAAAATGTTTTAAAATTCATTTTTATTTTATGCACTTATTATTGGATAAAGACAGAGAAACTGAGAGAAGGGAGGGGGAGAGAGAGAGGGAGAGAGACAGAGAGACACTGGCAGCTCTGCTTCACCACTTATGAAAATTTCCCCCTGCAAGTGGAGAACGAGGACTTGAACCTGGCTCTTTGTGCAATGTAATGTGAAAGAAGAAAGTTCAGCTGGATAGAAAGCAAGTGAAAGGAGCCAAGATGGCACCTTGGAGACCACACCTGGTGTGAGCTCTGCAAGGAAGCTGCTTTCAACCAGGAATCTCTGCCACCAGGTTCCAGATGATACCGTGATGCCAAAACAACTTCCTCAGACAGAGGACCCCACCGTGTTTCATGGAAATCTGATTCCCCAGATCCCCACCCCACTAGGGAAAGAGAGAGGCAGACTGGGAGTATGGATCCACCTGCCAATGCCCATGTTCAGCGGGGAAGCAATTACAGAAGCCAGACCTTCCACCTTCTGCATCCCACAGTGACCCTGGGTCCATACTCCCAGAGGGATAAAGAACAGGGAAGCTATCAAGGGAGGGGATGGGATATGGAGCTCTTGGAGTGGGTATTATGTGGAAATTTATCCCTCTTATCCTATAGTCTTGTCAATATTTCCGTTTTACAAATAAAAAAATTAAAAAGTAATAAAGTGAAGAGGTTTTTCATGCTGACTGGTTCTGAATATGAAGTTAAATTTTCACAGTTACTATGATTATTGTTATTATTTTTCGAAGGAGACAGAGAGGGAAAAAGGCCAAGAGAATGAAAAACACCACAGAGCCACCAAAGTTTCTTCCAGTACAGTGGGTGCTGGGTTTGAGCCTAGCACACTATCCAAGGCAGTATTGGGGTGTCTCAAACCTCATGATACGTATTTGCATAGAAAAAAAGAAAAAAACAACTTAACATTTACAGTGCCCCATTATTTTGCTGGCCTCTTAAATGTGTTAATTTCTAGATGATGCTGAAACATCAGTCTAGACCTTTACACACAAGCAAAGCGACCAGACCGCTTTACAATTGTTTTTATTATGTATAATCAGAAATAGAAAGTTGGAGAAAGACACACAGGAAAAGATGATGCAGTTAAGTATAGTTCCAACCATCCAGAGAGCTCCCCATGCAGTGCCACGATTTAAACCCAGTGCTTCACACATGGTAAGATGTGTGCTCTAACCACTGAACATTTCTTCAGTCACTCAGTATGAAGTCTGTATAAGCTTTAAAATTGTCATATCCTGGGGGTCTGGCAGTCGTGCAGTGGGTTAAGCGCATGTGGAGCAGCAAAGCGCAAGGACCAGAGGAAGGATCCCGGTTTGAGCCCTGGCTCCTCACCTGCAGGGGAGTCACTTCACAGGCAGTGAGGCAGGTCTTCAAGTGTTTGTTTTTCTCTCCCTCTGTCTGTCTTCCATTTCTGTCTGTCCTATCCAACAACAACGACATCAATAACAATAATAATGACTACAACTATGGTAAAACAATAGGGTAAAAAAGGGGAGGAAATGGCCTCAAGGAGCAGTGGATTTGTGGTGCAGGCACTGAGTCCCCTGCAACAACCCTGGATGCAAAAAAAAAAAAAAAAAAGTCACATCCTAAGTCTATGCTTAATGATATAATATCTGAGAAGGGCTAAAATGATAAATTTTGCTGTACATATTTTCATAAACAATTAAATGAATAAACTGTGGCTGAAAGAGGAAAAATGGTATCTGTGCCTTCCAATGTAAAAAAGGATGCCTCAACACAGGTATTTTAGACCCAAGCTTATAAGTAACCCCTTGCTGTTATCTTTGCCTTTTCCCAAATCTCTACTATCCTTAGGCCTCCTTTGTGATCACATCTCCACTAATTTCTGACTGATTGCTCCATTGTCTCCTGCTGGTTCTCTCTATAAAACTGTCTGACCTGGGTTTATCTTGTTTCTTCTTGGTTTTAAGATTTATTTTAGAAACCTGGGAGATGTCACAGCCAGCAAGGTGCTGGGTTTGTAAGCCTCAGGCCCTAGGTTGGATGGGATCCGTGGTGCGGAATATGTCAGTCTGGTCCTTTCTCATTCATCAGTCTAATAAATCCTTTTTGTATGATTCCAGTAAACACAGCACTGGTGAGCAAACTGAGAATTTATGGTGGTGTGGGGAACTGAACCTGGGACTCTGAAGCTTCAGGCATGAGAGACTGTTTGCATAACCATTATGCTATCTCCCCAATCCAAGCTGTCTCCCTCTCTATCCTTCCCTTGAGGTTCAGTTTGTCTATGTCCTAGGCAATAAAATGGAAAAAAAAAAATGGTTGCCAGGAGCAGTGAATTCATAGTACAGGCACTAAGCCCCAGGGATAACCCTAGAGGGAAAGAATAATAATAAAGAGAAGAAATAAAGAAACATGACTATAAGTCTTCCAGGATGACCCAATTTAATCCTTAGGACCCTTTAAACTAGAAGAGTAGAGCAGTTAAAGCCAAGCTGTGGAGCATTTGGCAGAACACAGATGTTATTATGTGCAGGAACCATGGCTCACATTTCTGGTGCCCATCTGTGGTGATGGTGGTGGTGGTGGTGGGGAGTGGTTCCTGAATAGGGAAGCAGCAGTGCTGATCTCTCTTCCTCTACGTCATCTCCTTCTCTCTATTTTTATGCCTGTATCCAAAACAATCAATAAATAAATGCTTTAAAAGTGAAGAGTAGGGTGGCTGTATGATTTGAAGAAGAGAAGAGCTTGAAAAATAAATAAATAAATGCATTACTGCTGACTTTCAAGACTGAGAAAATGGGCTGTGAGTGAAAGAAAGTGAGGGAACTCTGAAAACCGGAATGCTGAGGAAACACTTTTTTTTTTTTTTCCCTAGAGACCCAAAAGGATCATGAACAGAATCACACCTTGATTTTGTCCAGGGGACACAAATTTTCATGTCTGATCTCAAGTACTATAAAAGAAATTGAGGTAATACATTACTGTAATACTGTGAACTAGCACCATCTCCCCCCTCTACCCTCCTCCTTTTTTTCCTCCTATAACTAGATGTGTTCTAATTCTGTAACTATTTCTGCTTCATCCTCCTGGGGTCTGCACCTTTTCTCAATAGGACTAAATTATGCCTTGCTTATATTCAACCCCGGGTGATATAACACAGCACAGATTTTCAGGGTAGGTGGCAAAACTGTCACACTTATATAACGAGTTAATGAAGATAGCGATTAAGTGACCTCCACTTTCATCAGCTTTAGAGTGGGTGGTCCAATGCATTTCCCCAAGTAGAATTACTGCATTTTCCACTGTATTACAATGCCTGCAATCATTTTATACCCCCCCCCCCAGGCACAGTTTTGGGTCTACATTTCAAACCTGGAAGAAAGATTATTCCTGGTACTATTTTGATATGAAAAACCAACAAAGTGAGTCCTGAAATTTGACTTTGTTTTCAAATAACTCATCTTTTTTTTACGTGAGCCTATTTATGCATTTGAATGCCCATTTTTGGAGACATGATTAAAAGATATAACATTTTATTCTGAGCAAGCAAAATTTTACTGTGAATTTATGACTAGAAAGTTTCAGTTGTGCTCCAAGTGTCTTGTGCTTGGCTCTTGTAAGATCTGTTTCTTTTTTTTTTTTTTTTAATTTGCTAGTTTATTTTTTCAATGGTTACAGTGTTGTTTACAGGAGTAATAAAACTTAAGTTTGTTCTAATGTGAAATATAGCATTTTTTTTTAAATTTTTTATTTAAGAAAGGATTAGTGAACAAAAGGATAAGGTAGGAGGGGTACAACTCCACACAATTCCCAACACCCAATCCCCATAACCCACCCCCTCCCATGGTAGCTTTCCCATTCTCTATCCCTCTGGGAGCATGGACCCAGGGTCTTTGAGGGTTGCAGAAGGTAGAAGGTCTGGCTTCTGTAATTGCTTCCCCGCTGAACATGGGCGTTGACTGGTCGGTCCATACCCCCAGTCTGCCTCTCTCTTTCCCTAGTAGGGTGTGACTCTGGGGAAGCTGAGTTTCTGTGAGAGAGAGCTTATGTGCACACGTATCCATAAACTACTGCAAAATATATACCTGAAAGCAGGACTACACTAGAGTTTGCAGTGAGTACCTCCCTAACACTTCCTCTCCACTATTCCAAGCTTGGGATCCATGATTGCTCAACAAATTGTTTGGCTTCATATGTTAACTCTCTTTTCAATCACCAGGTTCCAGATGCCACCAGGATGCTGGCTAGGCTTCCCTGGATTGAGGATCTATGTTTCTAACTCTCCTTCCCTGCTCTAGTGGGAAAGAAACAATGAAAGTGGTAAAATTACATGATATCAGGCTTAAAATGGAAAAGAGATGTTTAAAACAGCACCACTTGCCAAGGGTACGTTTATTTACTGATTTTATTAGTGATTTAATAATGATGGACAAGATTATGGGAGAAGAAGGGTACAATTCTATACAATCCCCACCACCAGAATTCCAAATCACATCCTCTCCATTGGAAGCTTCCCTATTCTTTATCCCCCTGGGAGTATGGATCAAAGATCTTCATGGGGAGCAGGGGTGGATAACTAACAGTTATTCAAAGAGACCCTCATGCCTGAGTCTCTGAAGTACCAGAATCATGACCCCCCCAAATAAAATTAAAAGTAAGTAAGTTTTATGGGGGTCAGGGTGCATAAGGTGGAAGGTCTGGCTTCTGTAATTGCTTCTTCTCTGGACATGGGCACTGGCAGGTCAATCCATACTCCCGGCCCATTTCTATCTTACCCTAGTGGGGTAGAACTCTGGGGAGGTAGGGTTCTATGAGACACTGTCAAGGTTGTTTGTCCAGTGAAATCAGGTTTGTGGCATGGTAGCATCTACAACTTGGTGACTGAAAGAAGATAAGGTATAAAGCAAAGTGTTTAATAATCAGGAACCTAAAAAGAATAGAGCAGATGGAAGTAAGGGTCTTTGTGTGGGAAGAAGCTAGGAAATTCATTTTAGGTACATTCCAAGAGGCCCATGGATTTACTAATTTTTACTAGGCCTGACATCTAACATGCCCGTGGGCTAAAAGTATAATCTGGGAAGATGGTGTTTTTAAAGAGGACCATTTATTTATTTAATTACTTACTTACTTGTCAGATCGAGACACAGAGAGAAATTTAAGGTGCCTTGTAGAGATAAAGAGAGGGAGAGAGACATCCAGAGCACTGCTTCATCAATTGCAAAGCTTCCCCTCTGCAAGAGAAGCAAAGGGACTTAGACCAGGAACTCAACTGTAACATGTATGCTCAACTGGTCGCACTACACCCCCCCCCCATTCACTTTATAACTTTTAGTCACTTTTGTTACTTAGAAACTGTTTCTTGCCATCTGATTTCACCGTTTAAGCAGGAAATAATCTTAGGATGGTGCTATTGGTAGCTTCAGAATTAGAACCAACAGAAAATCTCTGAAAAGTCAATACTTTGGATATTTCAAAGATGTCGTGAATGTCTGTTTTTTTTTTTTTTTATCACAGTGCAAAAATAGTAGCTACATTATCCCATGCTGTGGGTATGTGTGTGGGCAGTGGGTTTGTCTTTTGTTTTACATGTAGAGGCTTTCTCTATATGTCAGACTTATTCACCAAGACACTGCAATTACAAACCTAGGTCCCACATGCTACTGTGCTATCATTAAAATCTAATTTTAATGGATGCAAACCCAATACTGACAAGATGACTTAGGGGAGTCATACCCAGTCCCTAAGCAGCATTTGCTGGTAAGACTACTCAGATTTATGGAAAGATGAGATCTTCTCTTTTGTTGCATCTTGGATGAAACTGAAAGGAACTTGTTAAGCAATATACATCAGATAAAGAAAGAGAAGTACAGGATGGTCTCACTCAAGAGAGCGACTTATGAAACAAAGCCAGAAATAATACCAGATGAAACATTAATAAAATGTAGTTGATTTCACCATGTTCCAGGGCTTAGAAGTGAGATATGAGGGGGTTGGAAGTGGGGGAAGGCGGCTAGGAGCCTGGTGACCTCTGGTGGAGGGAAATGACAATTTGGTGGTGGGAGTGGTGTGTTAATATCAGTCTCAGGGAGATGGACTACATAGTATGAGGGCAGCAGTCATAGAAAAATCTTTTCAATAAAAGGATAAACAAGAAGGAGGAGAAAGATAAAAAGCATAAGAAGGCGGGGAAGAGGAGGGGGAGGATAGGGGGAAAGGGAGAAGGAAAAAATAACGAACAGGGAAGCACAGATACAAGGTTTGCAGAGTTATACTGTATTGATTCAAAAAAGTTTACATAGAACTTCAAGGTTAGGAAAAAGGTGTCTCAAGGCAAGCTTTGGAACACAGAACATTTAATTAATCATCACTGATTCTGTAACGATGATGGTGATGATAGATAATAATAAATCAGAGCAGCCAGGTAGGGAGATTCAGTGGTTACCAGGTAAAGTGACATGTTCATAGCCCCCCCCCCCCCCCCAACACATTCCATTTGGCCATTTGGCGAGGCTGAGCCTGACTTTCACCTCCTGGCAGACATGAGGTATTCTCCCTTTCTGCATACCCATCTGTGCAAAGGGGATTCAGTGTGATTTTATCCCTCTGTCTGAAAAGGAAATGTTATTGTAAGGTTAAGAATCGCTAATAGATTGGAACAAATGGAATGAAAAGGTGTGTTGGTATGTGAAACGGTGAGCCTATTTCACACAAATATTCTACTTTCATATTGAAAGGAACTTGCGCTTGCAATAAGTAACAGGGGCTCTCCCTGGGCTGCTCCGTGTAAATCAGGAAACTGCTAAGGCCTCCGCAAAGCCAGATGCCCTTTGAACACAGTCAAGGGGGCAGAATTCTTAGGAGACAGAAGGCTACTTTGCCTTGCTTTTTCAAAGCAAGAAACACATGGTGTTGGAGCAGATTTTCCCCTCCAGCAGCAAATCACACTGATTTCAAGCACGAAAGGAAGCTCCCCCTATTCTGTGGTGACTTCTTAAACTGCATCTTAGGTTAGATTCTCTGCAGCTGAGTTCCATTCCAGCTGCTTGTCGACTGTGTTCGCCTATGTAGTTAGCTCTGCTAAAGTATATTTATTAGAGGACCTTTGCTGAGGCCACATTCGGGTCCCTGGTATGTAATTTTAGCACAGAAACTGAGAGAGTTAAAGGCCTAGCCTTTTTATTTATGAAGAACCAGGAGCGAAATGGATTACAAAAAAAAAAAAAAAAGTTCATGTGTATCTGACAGGCTGCCTAAAGAAAACTTGTCTTCACTTAAATAAATTAAACAATTTAGAAGCTAATTACTTGTGAGAGTTTGTTAAGAGCCTCCCCACAAACTTGATTGAAGTCAGCTAACTTTTACACACTGGGAGCGCACAGCACACGGTACCAGGTACCTAACTCATTTTAGCTTTGAAAAAAAAAATGTGTGGGTACATTTTTTCAGAACTTATAAATGAAATGAATATTAATATTTAAAAGAGCAGTGGGAGTCATATTTGGTTGTGCAGAAAAGGGCCAGAATGGATACTTAATATCGTGTCCACTCAGGGTTCTCTAAATATAATTACTGGCATTTGTCCAGCTAAAGAAAACAGAGTTGGGGGGGACCGACTTACAGGCCGCTATTTTAATTAGGTGAAATTATGTGGTGCAATAAAGCAGAGCAGCCTGCATAATGAGAGGAGAGACCCGTGTTTATGGAAGAATTATTGGTGACAAAAATTTTGGCAGTGTGTGTGTGTTGGGGAGGCAGTTGAAAGGCACTGTTTCATCTTCTTCTCATTCATAATTTCCTGCGAGGTCTTTTAAAAATAAACTGATTCTGAGCAAGAGAGAAAATTCAGTGAAGGCTTCTTGTTTTTGTGAGTTGAACAAAGATGAAGATGATAGGTTTGGAGTATTTTCCAAATATGATCTAAGCTTTGTCAATAAAAAGGCCCTCTCTCTCTCTCTCTCCTTCACTTTCTTCTCTCAATCACTATGTGATTCATTCATGCATATAATATACACATATGTATTCATATTATAAACACACTTATATAATTTATTTCTACCTTACAAAAATGTCAATAAAGGATTTGAAATAGGTTATAAAATATAATTCTAGCAGAATTATTGTAACTCTTTTCCTTTTCTTCTTCCTCTGTCTTTACAAAGTGAATTATAATTACTCATTTCTCATCAGGAGGGAGATATAAAGAGAAGCAGAGCAAACTCTGGCATAGCGAGTGCGTGCGGTAGACTGAACTTATGAACTTGCTAGAACGTGCTCAGTAGTTGGCCATTGCGCCACCTCTCCAGCCACTCCTGGTTTTATGTGATTTTTTTTTCATTCTTGTTTATTTTAATAGAGAGGGCAGTGAGAAATTAAGAGGGGAAGAGGAGAATGGGAGAGAGACAGGGAGACACCTGCAGCCCTGCTTCACCATATGTGAAACTTTCCCCCTGCATGTGGGAACCAGCAGCTCAGACCCGGGTCCTTGTGCACTGTAACATACACAGTACCCAAGAGTGCTACCACCTGCTCCCTCTAAAAATAAATAAATAAATAAATAGATAAATAAATAAATACATACATAAAGTGCTGAGGTCTAGCAGGTGGCACAGTAGAGAAAATATTGGACTTGCAAACATGAGTTCCTGAGTTCTATCCCTCGCAGCACATGTACAGAGTGATGTTTGGTTCTTCCTCTCTCCTTCTAGCTTTCTCATTAATAAATATAATCTTAATAACCACAAAAAATCATATTTAATTTAAGCCCCACTCTATCAAGGTAGCTTATGTATTATTTTTGAAACTTCAAGAAAAGGAGGGACTTCCCTGTAATTCTTTAAGTAGGGTGTAGTGACTTACAGCATGCGTGGGTGTGAGTTTATACCTCAGGAATCTTAGAATTTTGTAAAACACTGTTAAATCACTGATGAAAAAAATGAAAAAAAGGCTAGTACATATTAGACAGAATATAGAAGACTAAAATATGAATATTGATAGGTCTTTCTATTGAAAAAAACTATCTAGAGGGGCAGGACAGTGGCACACCTGGTGAAGTGCTCATGTTAGCGTAGGCAAGGTCTCCAGTTCAAGTCCCTAAAGGGGGCAAGCTTCAAGAACTGTGAAGCAGTGCCATGGGTATCTCTCTTACACTCTCCCTATCTCTTCTTTTCTTCCTAGATTTTTTTTTCTGTACTGTCAAAATAAATAATTAAATAAACCACCAAATGCTCAAAATATAGATGCATGCTCATATAAAAACTAAAAATAGATAAAATAAAAACTATTTAGAAGTCTGTGTTTGAAGCTCAGTTAGTACCACCAATAGCTAGAAGTGAACAGTGCTGTAGTAAAATAATTATAAAATAATAAATATTTTTGACATTAAGAAAAGTGTTAACTGCAGAAAATTTCCGGACATTTAAAAACATTATTTATACAATCACTATGAAGATATTTTCAAAAGTCAGGCAAGCTAATTTCATTAATACAGATTATCGTAATGGACATTTTAATCCCATGGAAAGGAAAAAAAATCACAAGAACTTATGGCCAACATATGCAAATAGTTATATGCCGTGTATTGAGTATGTGACTTCCAAGTCACATACTCAATACACAAAATATTTGTTGTAACTACACAATTAAATTAGAGTAGATAATATTTTGTGTCCTCATGAGTTCTGAAAAAATAAATAAACTTCCCCTAAAAGTTGTCAAAACATAAATTATACTGACTTTTTAGAAAGTATTTAATACTGTATAATGAACACATTTAGCTAATGTTAATGTGAGTTTATAACCTACCACTTCCTGGAAGTTAACCTCTGGGGTTAATGAAGCATATTAGGTTCTTCTTTTTATATTATTATTTACAAGTGTGAAAAACAGAACAACCAGAAATCAAACTAACTTTAAAATATAAAGATTTCTTAATAACACATGGACTAGTGTAAGGATCCCGGTTCGAGCATCTGGCTTCCAACCTGTCGGGAGGTTGCTTCACAGGTGGTGAAGCAGGTCTGCAGGTGTCCACCTTTCTCTCCTCATCTCAGCCTTCCCCTCCTCTCTCATTTTTTCTCTGCCCTATCCAACAACAACAATAGCAATGGCAACAATAATAATGACAACAACAACAAGGGCAACCAAATGGGAAAAAATGGTCTCCAGGAGCAGTGGATTCATAGAGTAGGCACAGAGCCCCAGCAATAACCCTGGAGGCAATAAATAAATATAAAATTTAAAAAATAAAAAAAGATTTCTTAATACAGTCTTAACATAAATCATTCCGTTTTCCCTGTCAGTTGAAATGTTTGCAAGCATATTATTAAAGGGTTGGGGTTGTAGCACAGCCAATAAAGCCTTCACATCGCCGTGTGTCAAGAACCAGGTTCAATTCCCTGGTCTTCACCTGCAAAGATGAAGCTTTCTGAGTGATGGAGCAATTCTGCAAGTGCCTTTCTTATTCTCCCACCCCCCTCACACACACACCTGCCATTACACTTTCAGTCAGAAGAAAAACCAACAAAAAATATTTCCAGGAGCAGTAGAGGAATTATATGAGCATAAAATCCTAACAATAACTCTGGTGGCATAAAAGAAAAGAAGAGAAAAACATAGAAGTAGACTGTGAGGATTAACTGGCCATAAAGAGTAGGTGCACTGTGAGATTTGCCTCTTTTTTTTTTTTTCTTATGTGAGAAGCCTCAGTTGATAGCCTTTAGTTCAAGACAGAGCAGGTAAATTCAAACTGATTTTTATTTTTCAATTATAAATGTAATAAGTAAGAAATCTAAAAGATGAAAGGGAAGGCATTATAGATTAAGATGAAGAAAATGACAGCTGATGATAGATGGGTAGAAAGAGATGGGTAAGGGAGTCGGGTGGTAGCACAGCAGGTTAAGTGCATGTGGCGCAAAGCGCAACTACTGACAGAAGCATCCTAGTTCGAGCCCCCAGCTCTCCACCTGCAGGGGAGTCACTTTACAAGAGATGAAACAGGTCTGCAGGTGTCTATCCTTCTCCCCCCCTCCTCTCTCCATCTCTCTCTGTCCTATCCAACAACAATGACATCAATAACAACAATAATAACTACAACAATAAAACAACAAGGACAACAAAAGGGAATAAATAAATATAAGTAAAAAACATAAAAGAAAAAGAAAGAGATGGATAAAGGGAAAAGACAGACATCAATAGATAATTTCTTATGAGTGGATAGTGGTTGGCAGGTGGATTGATAAATGAATAGGCAGATGGATCAATGGATCAATGACTATATAGGTAGATATCAAGATATGAAAAGAATAGGTACCACCTCCGATGGAACTTGAAGCCAAATGAACAACCCTTCACAATTTCTGCTCCATTAATAAGTTCAGTGGTGGGCAAGAGCTTAGAAACAACTGTGGAGAGGAGAGAGAGGTAGGGGGATCAGGGAAGTGGTGTGAAGTTAACCTAGAGAGCAAACCTACCCACACTTGAAAATAACGGAGAGCAGACTGTGTTCAGAGAGCTGAGTGCAACAACCTGCAGTGGATATAAGAAGGTGGTTTGACTGCAGAGCCCTTATAATCTGCACCTCTAAGGAAGACATAGCTAAAAGGAAAATATGTGAGACCTTTTCACACTGTAGAAAATAAAAGAAAGTGGGATTCTACCTTCAAAGCACAAGAAAATGAACCCAAGAGGTAGCTATGTGGTGTCATAAAGGCTTACATGGCAGGTTCAATCTTTGGCACCACATATGCCAGAAATGAATGATCTTTGCTATATCTCTCTCTTTGATAAATAACTTATTTTTAATATCCACACACTGAGGATTTTACAACCTCTTATAATACTCAAAAAACACATTCAACAGTGATTAGGATTTTTTTATACTAGCCAAATGAAAAAGAAAAATACTCCAAGTCATTGATTGTCAGAGAAATGCAAATTAAGATAAAAATGAGATATCAGTTCACCCCTATGAGAGTATCATATAACAGAAAGGACAATAACAACAAATGCTCAAAGACTCAAAGGTTGCAGGGAGAAAGGAGCCCTCCTGCACTGCAGGTGTGAATGTAAGTTGGTCCAACTCCTGTGGAGAGCAGCAGTCTGGAGAACTCTCAGAAGGCTAGAAATGGACCTACCCTATGACCCTGCAATTCTTCTCCTGGGGATAGATCCTAAGGATTTAAACACTCATCCAAAATGATATGTGTATACCTATGTTCATAGCAGCACACATTGAAATAGCCAAAACCTGGAAGTAGCCCAGCCGTCCAACAATAGATGAGTGGCTGAGAAAATTGTGGTCCATATACACAACAATGGCATAGTACTCAACTATCAACAATGGTGAATTCACCATCTTCACTCCATTTTGGATAGAGCTTGAAGGAATCATGTGAAATAAGATAAGTCAAAAAGAGAAGAATAGGGAGTCGGGCTGTAGCACAGTGGGTTAAGTGCAGGTGGTGCAAAGCGCAAGGACAGGAGTAAGGATCCTGGTTCAAGCCCCCGGCTCCCCATCTGCAGGGGAGTCGCTTCCCAGAAGGTGAAGCAGGTCTGCAGGTGTCTGTCTTTCTCTCCCCCTATGTCTTCCCCCTACTCTCTCCATTTCTCTCAGTCCTATCCAACAATGACGACAACAATAATAACTACAACAATAAAACAACAAGGGCAACAAAAGGGAATAAATAAATAAATAAATATTTAAAAAAGAGAAGAATGAGAATGGGATGGCCTCACTTATAGACAGGAGTTGAGAAATAAGACCAGAGGGGAAACACAAAGCAGAACTTGGACTGGGTTTGGAGTACTACACCAAAATTAAAGACAGTGGAGGGAAGGTAGAATTTTCCACATTACGGGAAACGGGGTAAGGTCTTTGGTAGTAAGAATGGTGTTTAACTGTATTCCATTAACTTTTAATCTTCTAAATCAGAATGCACTCAATATGTTAGGGAAAACATTGATTGAGTGTTTCAAGTTCTTTAAAAGCTTCAACTTTGCTTTTGCGTTCCTTTAGTCTAAGCAATTAATATTTCAAATTTGTAAACTGACTGACTTCTGATACTGAACTTAAATAATGTTTTTCTTTTTTCAGATTCTGTGACCTGCTTTAAACTAGATAGATCAGAATCAACTGGTCCTGTCAGTGTCTAAGATATAGTTATTAGTAGAGAGTATTAAATGGCATAAATCATGATGTGTTTTAGTATGGTAGAATAAAATCCTAGCCATGGGATTTTCAAAGAAAACTAGACTCTAAAACAACTTGGTTATGCTAATAATTATTTATTGCCTTCTTAAACTCTAAGATTGCAAGGAACTTTCCCCATTTTCTTCAAAAACCTGTATTTATCCCAGTCCTGAAACCTCTGGGACTTTGTATTTTTTGATGTTTCCCCTCTTAATCCCCTACTCTGTGATACTGCCTCTGCTGACCTCAGCTAAACCAGTGCAACCATTGCCACCATGCCACATTTCACTTCTTGCTGTCTCTGGACACCAAGTCTGAGATGTCTACCTTTCAACTCCAATAATCAGGTGAGACTTTTCCTAACACATATGACATCCTTCCATTTTCAGTGGTGCACTTCCAAACTCACCCTCACTATAAAGTAGCAATGGTAGGGATTGTCCCACTCTTCAGAAGGAGTCTGGGTGATCCTACTCTGCCATTCAAGGGAGACGGGTCCTGAAATGAGTGCAGCCTAGAATGTTCCCAGCCGTGACCATGGACTATGAGCTCAGACTGACAGGGATTCAGAGGTTATGAAGGCTCCTATGTTAAATATGAATATCTATGGGTCCTACGTCAAGTCAATATAAATTACCACAGTCATGGACCTCATGAAACAAATCTAAAATAAACTTCCTAGCTTCTTCTCCCATGAAGACTCATAATTTTATCTGTTCTATTCCTACCTTTTAGTTTTTGTTCATTAAATATTTGTTCTATTTTAAATTGTATTGCCCTACAGCCACCAATTTGTAAACACTACCATTATGTCATCCTGAATTCCCTAGGCAGTGACCTTACCTCTCAGAGAAAGATAGAAACAGGTTGGGGGTATGGATCAACTTGTCAACATCCATTTTCAGTGGAGAAGCAATTGTAGATGCTAGGCCTTCCACTTTCTGCACCCCATATAGAATTTTGATCCATACTCCCAGAGGGATAAAGAATAAGGAAGTTTCCACTGGATAGGATGGGATATGGAACCCTGGTGTTGGAAACTGTATGGAATTATAGCCCTATTATCTTACAGTCTTATAAATCACTAATAAAAAATTAAAAAGTATAATGTGTCATTGGATTAGAATTATTTGAAATGACCAGTAACACAGACAGAGGAAAGTAAACTTATAAGGCTTGTTACAAATAATCAGAAAAAACATATAGCTAATACACATGAAATGGTGAAACCTGTTCTCCCGTAAACAATTGATATTCGGTCAGAGGAAGATTGCCAGCTAAATATCCAAACTAAAATGAATATATTCAGGAAAGAATTCAGGAATATGAATAGCCCCTTTTAATAGAAATGTGAAGGCAAATCTATCTGAAATGTTAAAATATGTTCTTACTGAGCTCAAAAGAAATGGACAGTAAAGACAAAATTGTGTATAAGAAGTATACATTTCAGTATGTTTTAGAGAATATTTAGAAGTCCACTTGAAAGTGAGCACTGTATAGAAAAATATAGGTGCTGAGAATATAATACAAAAAATTTCAAGGTTTAAAGATGAAATAGTGAAAATAGCAGTCGATGAAAGCTAGGATAACATTCTTAAAATTGGCATCATTTAGAAAATGGAACTAGACAATGAAAACAACAGAAACTAATATTTATAATTGGAGAAAACTTTCTAGAAGTGAAATTAAGCAAGGACATGCAAGGTAGCTCATTTGGCTGGGTATCTGTTTCACTCTGGGAGAACTCAGGGAAACTTCCTGCTGTGGTATCCTCCTTTCCTCCCCTCCTCCTCCTCCTCCTCCTCCTCCTCCTCCTCCTCCTCCTCCTCCTCCTCCTCCTCCTCCTCCTCCTTCTTCTTCTTCTTCTTCTGTCTCTCATCTGCTGGGTGGTAAAACTAAAGCAAAGATTATAAGAAGCTACATCCATTTTTGGAAGAGCACAAGAAAAACAATGGAGAATTTAACTTGGATTAAAAAAGAAACTGAAGCAAATCCTCATAAAGCTATTCAATATTAAAGGCAAAGGGAAAATTCTCAAAGATATTTGAGTAAGTTGTTCATTGCAACATCAGAGACATCTGAGGACAGGTTGATCTAAAATAATAACAACATCCACAAGCTCTTTCTTGCTGTTGTAAATCAAGGGCACTTTAGTGCTGGTGGGTTAAAGGTGCCTTCAAGAGATCATTTACATGTAATTTCCATATAAAGACACATCCCGTGTTCTATTAAATTCATCTATACTCTTCCTTTGCTTCCTGTAAGCAACACTTCCAAGGATCTGAGGCAAAATTCAGGGAAATAAAAGAGTGAAAAAAATTGCCATTACATAAACATCAAGTTACCACCTTCAGCATCTCTGTCTCAATCTATAATTCAGATTGAAAGAGTTGATAGGAATACCAAGATTTTAGGTTTAAGTTTTGAGATACCTAAAGGCCTTAGTAGACCTCCCACCCTACCCCTACCCTTGCACCCTCTGTTTAAGTAGATAATGTCTGAGATTGCTATAAAGATTTCAGAGAGTTTTGTCAGCACGTCTACCAAGTTCAGGAAACTAACATAGTAAGGAGTCTCTAAACATAGTTTTACCAAATATTATTTTCCTAAGATGCTCATTCTGTTTTTCTCTTCCTCAAACTGCAAACCACCTTACAATAGCTTTTATAATATGCTCTCTAAATTAGAAATTACTCTTTTATTTATTTATAAAATGGAAATATTGACAAGACTATAGGATAGGAGGGGTACAATTCCACACAATTCCTATGCCTAGAACTCTTCCTTTGAAAATGATTCTTACTCGACTACCATTTGTTTCATTATTAATTGTGATTATGGGAAGACACAGGGAAATACTCCATAACAAAGATTATTTTGTCAATTTGAATATATAAAATTAGTCTTAAAGAAACAATAATTGCATATAGAAAAGAAGATATGCTGATTTAGTAGAGGGAGGCTTGGTGGTAGTGTAAGTTGAGCCCACAGATTTCATTAGCAAGGGCAAGAGTTTGAATCTTTGTTCCTTACCTGCAGGGGGAAAGCTTCACAGGCAGGAAATTTAACTTCTGTCTAATAAAGGAAAAAGGTATAAGAAGATATGGCTTCCAGGAGCGGGTGACTCGCTGTGCAGACACTGAACCTTAGTAATAACTCGTGTCACTGAAAATAAAAATAAAAAAGAATTTCACTAATTAGGATCCCCCCCCATTGAGGTTTTTCTTTTGGTAACAAAAAAAACAAACATATTTTATCTTTATTGGATAGATTCAGCCAAAATTTGATCAGCACTGCTTCACCTGTGGCAAAGCTTCTGCCCTGTAGGTGGGGTCTACAGGCTTGAACCCAGGCCCCTCTCACTGTAGCACATGCACTCAACCAGGTACATCACCACCTGCCCTCCCTTGAAATTTGTTCTGTAATATTTATTTATTTTCACTAATGAATGCATAGTTCACATGTTTATTTATGAGAGAAAGAGGAAATATTCTTATATAGGTTAATAGGAGTATAGATTAACATCATTCCCACTACCATAGATCTATGTCCCTGTACCCACCTTGCTACAAAGTGTTTAAAAATATCTCTCTCCCTCCTACCCACCCAGAGTCTTTTACTTTGGGGCAGTGCTCAAAGCCCAGTCCAAGTTCTGTTTCCTGTTCTTTTCTCTCAACTTCTGTTTATAAGTAGGGCCGTCTCCTTCTCTTTCCAGCGTATCTCATTTAACAAGATTTCTTCAAGCTTCGAGTTCCAAGAGTTTAAAAAACAATTTTCAAGAGAATTGAAATACAGAGAATTGAAATACAAGAGAATTGAAATATATACAATGTGCAAGGACCCAGGTTTGAGTCTGTGGTTCTCTCCTGCAAGGTCAAAGCTCACAAGTGGTGGAACAGCGGTGCAGGTGTCTCTGTGTCTCTCCCTCTCTATCTCTCCACCCCCCTCATTTTCTGGCTATCTCTATCCAAAAATAAAGATTAAGGAAAAAAAAAGACTTTCGGTAAGTTGCCTTAATGTCTAGACAGGCATTGATCTACCAATTTACTTCT
>NC_080166.1:133331209-133397881 GCF_950295315.1 Erinaceus europaeus | reverse complement strand
GGAAAGAGAGAAACAGGCTGGGAGTATGGATTGACCTCCCAATATCCATGTTCAACAGGGAAACCATTACAGAAGCCAGACCTTCCACTTTCTGCATCCCACAATGACCCTGGGTCCATACTCCCAGAGGGTTAAAGAATAGGAAAGCTATCAGGGGAGGAGATGGGATACAGAGTTCTGATGGTGGGAATTCCTATGGTTTTGTCAGTGTTTCCTTTTTATAAATATAAATATAAGTATAAATAAATATAAATATAAATATAAATATAAATATAAATATAAATATAAATATAAATATAAATATAAATATAAATATAAATATAAATATAAATATAAATATAAATATAAATAATATAAATATAAATATAAATATATATAATTTAAAGTGTCAATGGTAGGGACTGTCCCAGTCTCTGAAGGGAGGCTGAATAAGCCTACTCTGCCACTCAAGGAAAAATGTTCTTGAAATTAATGCATCCTAGAATATCCCCAGCTATGACCATGGACCATAAGCTCAGACTGACAGAGACCCAGAAGGATACATAGGCTCTTGTGCTAAATGTGTATATAAATGGATTCTGGATCAGTTCAATGGAGTAAACAATTAATTGTATTTATATACTTTCTTCAAGTCTGTGAGATACTCTCTGCCGTCATCCAGCTTTCTAGTCCTATTCTCAACTCTGAAACCATCTTCCCAGACAATACTTTTAATGAACCTGCACATAAACTGTCAAGCTCAGGTAAAAAAAAAAAAATACTAAGGAAGAGTGGGGTGGTAGTACAGCGGGTTAAGTGCATGTGGTGCAAAGCACAAGGACCGGCATAGGGATCCCAGTTGGAGCCCCTGGCTCCCCACCTGCAGGGGAGTCACTTCACAGGCGGTGAAGCAGGTCTGCAGGTGTCTGTCTTTCTCTCCTCCTCTCTGTCTTCCCCTCCTCTCTTCATTCCTCTCTGTCCTACTTAACAATGAGAACATCAATAACAACAACAATAATAAATATTACAGCAATAAAAAAAAAGGGCAACAAAAGGGAAAATAAATAAACAATATAGATATAAAATTACTAAGGTTATGAGCCCCTAGACTTCCTAACCTCTTCCCACCCTCACATAATGATTCCCTTATGCTGAATTCCTACTTTTTGGTTCAATTAATTAAACATTTTGTCTTGCTTTGTATCTTAATGCCTTTCAGTCACCAAGTTTCAAATGCTACTATTATTCCATCCTCACTTCCCTGGGCAGACAACCTCACCAGTGTGTCCTGGAACCTTACCACTTCAGAACCCACTAGAGAAAAATAGAAACATCCTGGGGATATGCTCTGACTTGCCAATGTCCATATGCAGATAAAGATCAACTATTTAAGGTTGGTGGAGGGCGGGTCCAGGTCCTGGGGCATGATGGCAGAGGAGGACCTGTTGGGAGTTGTACTGTTATGTGGAAAACTAGGAAATGTCATGCATGTACAAAAAAATGTTTGGTTTTTTGCTGTCAACTGTAAACCATTTATTCCCAAATAAAGAAATTAAAATAAGGAAAAAAAAAGCAACTACAGAAGCCAGAACTCCCATCTTCTGAACCCCACAAGGAATATTGGTCCATATCCTCAGAGGGGGAAAATTGTTAGGGGAAGATGATCAGAGAACTCTGAACTTCAAATCTATCAAGACCCAGAGTGTGAAGAGGAAAAAAGGAAGGACATATGAAAGTAGCAATAGGTATATATCTGACCAAGAAAGGCAGAGAATATAATACCATAGTGGAAAAATGGGCCAAAATTAAAAAATAAATAAATATAAACAAAGTCCTAGAGATTCCAGGACTGGGAGAAATACAGATTTTTTTGTTTTATTTATTTATTTATTCCCTTTTGTTGCCGTTGTTTTTTAAATTTTTGTAGTTATTGATATCATCGTTGTTGGATAAGACAGAGAGAAATAGTGCAGCCCTGCTTCACTGCCTGTGAAGAGACTCCCCTGCAGGTGGGGAGCCGGGGGCTAGAATCAGGATCCTTAGGCAGGTCCTTGCACTTTGTGTGACCTGCGCTTAACCTGCTGTGCTACTGTGTAGCACTCAGAAATACAGATTTTAAAGAAAATAAAGTTCCTTGCTGCCTTAGAGTTTAAGAGGGCAATAAATAATTGTTATAATCAAGTCATTTTGGAGCCTGGTTAACTTTGAAAATCCCATGTTTAGGACTTACTGTACTATGCATGACCTCACCACAATTTATTTCATTTAATGCTATTTACAAATAACTACATCTTAGATACTGACAGGATGGATTGCTTCTGGTCTACCTAGTCTAAGATTATAGGTGATTTAATATTTTTTAAAAAGTCATCATTATAAATGATTTAATTTAATATAAATTAAATAAACATTTAATTTATATATAAATTATTAAACTTAATAATTTAAGCCCAATGCCAGAATTCAATAAGTTTACAAATTTGATACTTTAAGATCTTCGACTAAAGGAATATTTACTAAGAACTGAAATCTATACATTTAAAGAACTTGAGGCATTCAATTTATTTCCCTGTCATATTGAATCAAGATTCTTGATTTATAGAGCCTCAAGCTTGGTTCTCAAGAACATGCATTAAAGAAATCAAGGACTGCATTGATCTAGAAGTACTTCTCATTGATATGCTTCTTGGTCCCTTTCCTCTGAATGGTAGTTTGTACACAGCAAGCTTTGGCATAAAGCCGTGTTCACACCAGCACTAGGCAGAGGGTGATTGCCTTCTGGGATCCAATATGTCACATCTGGGACATTTGAACAGAAGGCTTGGAAATAGCTTTCTGCTCAACTGAGTTCCTAGACACTCTCAGAAGTCCACTGTAGAAAGGCCACAGGCTAAGGCTGCAACATGTGAAGTACACTCTTGGGCGAAATTAATTATATTTCTGGAAATGACGGATGAAAAGAAAATAAATCAAGAAACTATGGGGGAAACCTGGGGAGGTCATTTATGTTTGAGTTATTGCCTGGTAATACTTAGGTGATGCTGGAGCACCAAAGATGGAAATACTGCTGCTGATAACAAACTCTTAATGAGGACCTACTCTAGTGCAGCTATGATCTAATGCTAACGGCATGACCTCTACTTCAGGAAATGCATATCCATGGAGGAAATTGATTTCTTACATTTCTTTTTCAAATAAGGAAGGGGCTGTATCTTTTTCATGCTTTTCTAGTAGCAGAATGGCTCGGGGACAGAAATCCAGACAAAGGTCATATATTTTGGAGTTGTCAAGTTTTCTGAATCTTATAGCAAAACTATAGGTGAGAAGGGAAAAATATAAGGAGAGATAATTTTGAAGTTTGTCTTTAAGTAATGTTATAAAAGAGAATCCAGTTGATTTAAGGGCACAGATCTTTCTCGTCCTTCTACTTATGAGGTCAGATAAAGGGGTCCTACATGGAATACCCCTAATATTTCTAGTAACTATTTGAGCCATCAATTTCTTTGAATACATGATAAAGTTCATGAATCCCTAACATCGTTAAGTACAGAAAACAATAAGTGTGAGTGTCAGGGAGATAGCTTAAAAATTATGGAAAATATTTTTATGTCGGAGACACCCACCCTCAAGGTTCAATCTTGGGAAATATTATAAGCCAGAGATGAACAGGGGCCTGTTAATTAAATTAAATTAAAGATATCTAATAGTAATGGGATTTAAAAGAATAATAACTCATTAAAGTATAGTTTGTATATTAATAACTAAAACTTCCATAAATTCAATGTAGTGGTGAATATACAGAATGATTTTTGATAGTTCTTTAACTTCAACATGATATGAAAATTTCTGATTTCACTGGTTTACAAGTCAGTTAGAATTGCTAGTTGAAATACTGCACATAATAGAAACCAGGTGGTGGTACATCTTGTTAAGCACACACACATTACAGAATGCAAGCAACCAGGTTCAATCCCCTAGTCCCCACCTGCCAGAGGGAAGCTTCATGAATGGTGAAGTAGGGCTGCAGGGTGCCTATCTCTCTTCCTCCCCAGCCCTCTCAATTTGTTTCTCTCTCTATCCAATAATAAATAAAAGGAGGAGAAGGAGAAGGAACAGGAGCAGGAGAAGGAGTAGGAGAAGGAGAAGGAGAAGGAGAAGGAGAAGGAGAAGGAGAAGGAGAAGGAGAAGGAGGATAGGAAAAAGTGGAGAAGAAGGAGGAGGTAGAGGAGGAGGAGGGAGTCCAAAGTTGGAAATGCCTAGGGAGTCATCATTGTCCTTGACTCTAGCCTTGTGACAACTGGTCCTCATACTCCTGTAGTTTCTGACTCTGTACTGTCCCCTAAGGGTCAATTTTTACAACTCCTTGGGGGTATAACCCCAGGAGAGGAATTACTGGATTATATGGAATGTCCATGTCTAGCCTTGTGAGAATTTTCCAGACTGCTCTCCACAGAGGCTGGACCAATTTACATTCCCACCAGCAATGTAAAAGGGTTCCTCTGTCCCCACAGCCTCTCCAGCATTTGTTGCTGCTGTCCTTTTTGATGTATGCCATTCTTAGAGGAGTGAGGTGGTCTCTTAATGTTGTCTTAATTTGCATTTCTCTGACAATCAGTGACCTTCTCTGACCCATCTTGGACAGAGCTAGAAAGAATTATGTTAAGTGAGCTAAGTCAGAAAGATAAAGATGAGTATGGGATGATCCCACTCATCAACAGAAGTTGAGGAAGAAGATCTGAAAGGGAAACTAAAAGCAGGACCTGACTAAATTGTAAGTAGGGCACCAAAGTAAAAACCCTGTGGTGAGGGATAGACATGCAGCTTCCTGGGACAGTGGGGGTGGGAGTAGGTGGGAGGGATGGGTCACAGTCTTTTGGTGGTGAGAATGGTGTTTATGTACACTCCTAGTAAAATGTAGTCATATAAATCACTAGATAATTAATATGAGAGGGGGAAAATTAATTGTATGTCTTGAAGTTTTAAAACACAGACTGAGTCTTTTTAATATATAGGATGTGTATTTGATGTGCGGACTCTCTCAAAAGCCTAGACCAAGTAGATTAGAAGCAACCAATAGCACAGCTATATACAAGATACTGGATACAGCAAACCCTAACAAAAGGACTTTTCAAAGTTAACCCAATTACCAAATAATGTGATGATAACATTAACTATCCATTGTCTTTTTGAACCCTAAGACAGCAGGAACCTCACATCTCCACTATAGAGCCCCTACTTCCCCCAGTCCTGGAACCCTTGGATAGGGCCCACTTTCCCTTATGCCTCTCCCAATCCATACCAAATAATATTGCATCTGCCGATCACAACCTAATCAACACAACGATTGCCACCTCAACATGCTTCAGCTCAGACTGTGTCCGGAGACTTCAGGTGTGGAATGACAACCCTTCAGCTTCATTACTCGGGTGAGACCTTTCCTTACATAGTATACTCTAATTCCATCCCAGGTGGTTCACTTTCTAACAAAGACCCAAAACCTAGATATAGACCAGGTTCTGTGAGAGAGAGCATATGTTCACACGTATCCATAAACTACTGCAAAATATATACCTGAAAGCTGAAGTACACTAGAGTTTACAGTGAGAACCCCCCTAACACTTCCTCTCCACTATTCCAAGCTTTGGGTCCATGATTGCTCAACAATTTGTTTGGCTTCGTATGTTAACTCTATTTTCAGTCACTAGGTTCCAGATGCCATCAGGATGCCGACCAGGTTTCCCTGGACAAACGACCCAACAATGTGCCCTGAAACTCCGCTTCCCCAGAGACCCACCCTACTAGGGAAAGAGAGAGGCAGACTGGGAGTATGGACCTACCAGTCAATGTCCATGTTCAGCGGGGAAGTAATGACAGAAGCCAGACCTTCTACCTTCTGCAACCCACAATGACCCTGGGTCCATGCTCCCAGAGGGATAGAGAATGGGAAAGCTGTCAGGCGAGGGGGTGGGATATGGAGATTGGGTGGTGGGAATTGTGTGGAGTTGTACCCCTCCTACCTTATGGATTTGTTAATTTATGCTTTCTTAAATAAAAAATAAATTTTAAAAAATACAAAAAAATTTCTTATAACTCCATTTTCCTTTTACCTGATTCAGAATTGTCCATTCATATCTCTTTGTACTTGGAGAAATGGCCACGCTGTATCGTTTCTATCTCCTGCAACTCTACTGTCTTTGGTTTCTAGTAGAGTGATAGATCTCTCAGTGTAATATCTTTCGTGGAGTCTTACTTTCTTTCTTCCTTCTGGGCTTCTTTGTCCTCAATACATTGTACTTTTTTTTTTTTTTTCAGTCAACATACATTTCTACTTGCACAATTCCCCCCCCCCTTTTTTTCCTCCAGCGTTATCACTGGGGCTTAGTGCCTGCACTACAAATCCACTACTCCTGAAGGCCATGTGTTCCCATTTTTTTGTTGTCCTTGTTGCTGTTACTACTGCTGCTCTTGTTGTTGGGTAGCACAGAGAAAAATTGAAAGAGGAAGGAAAGATGGGGGTATGTGTGAGTTGCACTGCTTAACAATCTGTGTTACAGCCCCACCCGCCCCCTTCTGCCTTCTTTTATTATTAAAAATAATAAATAAAAAATAGATGTTGTATATAGCCTATATTTGACCTAAAAGTGAATTCTGGCTAAGGGACAGTGTAAGATACCTGTTTTTCTCATTCAAGTCGAGGGTTCAGAAGATCTCAGTTTAAGAAGCCTTGTTGTAAGACTATACTATGGGTTTGTTGAACATTGTAATGAATTTGCTATGCTTATTATTACCAAGACACATTCTTTTTTTTTTTTTCAACTTCAAGACAAGCTCTTTGTCACAGAATTCTATATAAAATCCATCAACAAAGCATAACAATAACCCAGCTGTGATCACCAGCAATCAGTCAACAGTCATAGATTGACTTGTTCTTCAGAGACAGAAGCTTTTGTGCATGAGACCTCAGAAAAGATTTGAGGGAAATTGTCATCTTAACCTAATGGTACTTTCCAGAAAGACAAGATAGCTCATTTATAAAGCACAGTTGCTTTGTCTTTGCAACACCCAAGTTGAAGCCTAGTCCCCATTGTACCTGAGGTGTTGTGATATTTGTCCTCTCTTCCTGTCTTTCTTTTTGAAAGAAGCAACTTGCAACAATAAAAAGAACCAACTCTGACTACAAAACAAACAAACACATAAACTTGGGATATTTCCATGAGTGATTATATAAACAACTGAAGCAAAGTACAACCACCTCAGGTTTACCCATGCTAGTCCTAACTTCATTTTCTCCTGATCCTTGAAGAAAAAAAAATCTGGTAAATTTTCTATGCATGTTAATCTATGCCAGTTACACTGGAAGGGACAGGTTACTTATATATTCAGTCCTCTAGCTTATTCTTGTGTAAAATAAATGAGTTAGGCTAACAATTCCTTAGATGAACTGCAGTGGAAAGGGAATTATTTCTGAATTAGGCATCAGTTAAAATGCCCACTGCAATGCTCTGAAATAAAATATAATTTGAAAAACTTGAGGCCTAGTTTATTACAGAGTTATGGGGGTCAAATAAGGCAATATAATGTTTCTACAAGGTGCATAACCAGCCACTAAATAATGGGACTTCATACTCAGACTCCAATACAATTACACTAGACATGCCAGCTTCGTGTGCAGGGATATCTCCATTGTTACTTGCAAATAGATGTGACTATTTTTATTTCTGAGACTTTGCCTAGGTACAGTTTCTCAGCTCTGGGCTGTTCTTTTATTATGGTTATTCATATAGAGACAGAGTATCAGAGGAAGCAACACCGAGGCTGGGGATTTTCTTCATTGCGATAGCACTGTACCTCGAGTGGGTCCAGAGACTGAACGTGGGTCTCCTGAACTGCAAAGTGTGGACCCACCAGGTGTGCTCTCTTGCCAGCCTTCAACTAAACCCCCTCTATTTAAAGCAATATTGCACCACAAAGTGCTACATCATTTTTCTCTCTCCAGAGTTATTGTAGGGGTCTCCATGCCGGCACTACAAACACACTCCTCTTTTTTTATTGGAAAGGACAGAAAGAAATCGAGAAAGGAGGGGAGATCTATAGGGAGAAAGACATATAGACACCTGTAACCTGCTTTGCCTCTTGTGAAGTACCCCCCTCTGCAGGTGGATAGCCGAGGGCTCAAACTAGAATCCTTGTGCCGGTCTTTGGGTTTAGTACTATGTGCGCTTAGCTGGGTCTCAGTCTGACCCCCAATATGCTACCATTTTTGATAAGTAAATTGATCAAGACTTCTTTCAATTGCTTCTATCAGAATATATATGACATAAGGCTGTGGAAGAGATGAAATAGAAGATTCCGGAGGCATGCGGGTGACGAGTATTTGAAAATGAAACATGAAGGGCACCGAGAGAGTTTGCCCATCAGACTGTGCACTTTGCTTTGCATGAGGACCCTGGTTTGAGTCCTCAGAACCATATAGGTGCACTGTGGACAGCAGTGGGGGAGGGGGTCCCATGATGAAATGATTCTTTTGTGTTTCTTCCACTCTCTTTCTTTCTCTCCCTTTCCAATGCTGTCTCTATGCTAAATTAAAAGATGAAAAAAAAAATGTTTCCACTAATATTGGTGGAATCATATAAATGAAAGCCTAATGCTCCCCACTTCCCCCTCCCTATCTCCTTATCCCACCTGCAACTCCTCCCCACATACAAACATGCCTGCGATGGTGTGCATAACCCAGGATTGGGTTATCTTCCTGCCTCCTGCCCCCCTCCTGTAATGGGAATGGTTTCTGTCCTGTGATATCTCCCCTCAGTCTCTCTCTCCATCTCTTCCACTCTCTGACTCTCTGGGTATGTTGATGCAGAGTGTTGAATCCCCTGTGAAGACAAAAAGTAAAGAAGTGAAACATGAGGCGAAGAATGAGAGCCTGGGGATATGAAGCACTGTGATAATTTGATAATTTGAGTGAGTGCTTTTGAGTCAGAAGTTCATGTTTCTCTCTCTCTCTCTCTCTCTCTCTCACACACACACACACACACACACACACACACACACACCACGCAAACACACACTATAGCTTCCATTCAACTTACTGCACTCTTGGTTCTTCTTCTTCTAGTGTTTGCCCTTCTTCCGTAGCCAGTCAACAGCGTCAGGTTGAGCCTGATGTCAAGTTTCGAGACCTCCTTTGAATCTGGAGAGGTGGCAGTCGTTGACTATGTGGGTCATAGTCTGTCTGTAGCCGCAGGGGCAGTTCGGGTGCACTCTTGGTAAGGAAAATAGACAAGAGGGAAGAAGAAGGAAGATGAGTAGGGAACTAGAAATGAAGCAAGGGCCTTTTTAACACTGTCTCCAAGACCTGCTTCTCAGCGCCTGGAGTGCACAGTCACATTGTTGCTTGCTTACTTACTAAATTACTTGCTTAATCACATTATCTGCTTAATACATTGTGTTTGTACCTTTCATTCAGTCATTTGCCTTGTTCACCTCTGGTGGATCCCTAGTGAATTGTAAGAAAAACTCCAGAACACAAGCTTAGGCTACTATCTGGAAGACACAGAATGACTTCCTGCCTCATGCATATCTAGTTTAATCTACAACATCCTTCTTTCCCCGTAAGGATACATACACAGCCATGGGTTCCAGGGACAACATTTGGATATCTTGTTGGGTGGGGTGGGAATATGTTCCAGCAAATGATAAGGTTTCATCTTTTCCACAACTGAATAGTAATGGTAGTCATTCAATTTCTCCCCTTATTATTATTGTATGTATCTATATTTTAAATTTCATCAAAAGAACAGGCATTTAGAGATAATCTGGGAGTCTCTATGATTCTATGTGCATTTATATATGTGTGTATGTGTGTAGGGGTATGGGTAAATACCACCTCATAAGATTAATGGAAATGATCAATAGAGATAATGTGGTCAAAATGTTAAGGGCAGTGTTCCCTCTCAAAATATTAACTGTCCATCTCATTGCTATCATGACCACTATTCCCATTTGAGTCATAAAGGCCCAAGAAATCCGATGGCTTATACAATACAGCAGTGAGTTTTAGAAATACCACAATAATGACTAGTCTGATCACTGTACTACATCCTACTGATAACTATTCCCAACCCTGCTGGTAATGCTATTGCAACATATTGGCCATTATTGCAAATCACTCTTACACCATTTCGGTGATTCATTTGTAATACTGTAGGAACACGGAGATCTATTTAAAGAAAAACGAGTTGTTCATACTGGGTATTCACATTCACATTAACCAAACAAGAATTATACTTTATCTGAATAGTTGAGTGTTAGAATCTCACACCAGGGACTGGGTGGTGATGCACATGGTTGAGTGTAGATGTTACGGTGCTCAAGGAGTGGGGTTTGAGCCCCCAGTACCCCCCTGCAGGGGGACAGCTTTGCAAGTGGTGAAGCAAGGCTTCAGGAGTCTCTCTTTCTCTCTCCCTCTTTGTCACCCCTACCCTCTCAATTTCTGGCTGTCTCTATCCAATAAATAAATATAATACTAATAAAAAGAAGATCTTATAAAAAAAGAATCTCACACCAATAAATGAGTGAAGTTCTTTACATCTGTTTGTATGCATGGCTTACAGATTAAAGTTAAAAGTGAATTCACTTGCCTGAAGCAGGGACTAAGAATGCCATAGCTGTGCTGAATAGATATTTTCCATTAAAAATAAAAATCTCAGAGTCAGGTGGTAGTGCAGCAGGATAAACACATTATGGCACAAAGTGCAAGGACCTGCATAAGAATTCTGGTTCCAGCCCCTGGCTTCCCACCTGCAGGAGAGTCGCTTCACAGGCAGTGAAGCAGGTCTACAGGTATCTATCTTTTTCTCCCTCTCTCTGTCTTTCCCTCCTCTCTCCATGTCTCTCTGTCCTACTTAACAGCTACATCAATAACTACAACAAAAATAAGAAACAAGGACAATGAAAGGGAAAATAAATAAATATTTAAAAATTTTAAAATCTCGATTTCATGTTAACTTTATGAAAAAAAAATGTTTGGAATTATGTTGGAAAAGACTCCCTGGCCAGAACATTGGTTAAATATTGATAGAATGTTTGGGAATGGTCAGTAAGCAGCCACTTACATTTTCAGCCTAAAGTGTCAATTGATAACATCTGGACTATCATTTACAATTTCTTCAGAACTGACATGGATACAATAAGATATCACCTAGCAACTGCCAAATGTGCCGAAAGTATATAATTACTTAAACATTTTAGCAATCAAATGTTATCCTCTGCAGGACTTGCTGTCTTTGATAGCTTTGAACCCAACTGCAGTTCACTATTATCTCTCATTTTTCCAGATTCATCTAATTAATTAAATGCAACTCTCCTATGAGTATTATCTTGCCATCAAATGGCAATTTGTACTTGACTCTTTTACTCTAAATCTTCCCATCTTGACACCCGAGGAGACTATGTAGTAAATAATACATTTTTTAAAACACCTAATACATATTAGATATTATTTTCACAGATACCTTATCATATTTGTCCTAGTGTATCACTGAGTGTGTGATAAAAAGATTAATGTTAAGTCCTAGCTAATTTCCTACACTGTATGGGTCAGAATATATTTCCTTCATCCCATTGGAGGCACAAGGAGAGATGATATATATCATAGCAAAACTAACAGCTGTTCTTCGATAAATATAGCCTGAAGCTTTAGTTTATTAACAATCAGATATGAGTTATTTTCACATAAGTACAGAATATTTGGTTAGCCTAATTGTTTCAGAAACTCTATACATGTTTATAGAAGATCTCAAAAGTCTGTCACTATTTCAGTTATTCTCAATATAAATCATTATTCTTCCTGTCACATTTATAAAGGTAAAAATGGGAAAATGATGCTGCCATGAACATATTTCTCCGTAGAAGATTATTAACACATCCACATGACATAAATCCCATGAAAGATATCAAGAACTTGCCTGATCAGTGTATATCTCTACCATGTCTTATTAAAGATTTTACTCTGAATGTGTGCAGGTGTCTTGTGAGTAGCAGTAAAGACAAGACATTTTATACACAATGTTTACAGTAAGGACTGCTGTTTGCACATGAAGAGAATAACTTTCAGAGGCCATTGAAGGGAAGAGGTAAAAAAAAAAAAAAAAAAAAAAAAAGGAAAACCTCTCAAGCATGATTTGAGTGGAAGATAGAACAAGTATACTACCATGAAGGTAAAGGATATTCAAAGATGTGCAAAACCCATGTTCTTACTGATCATTTCTGGTACCAGAGAGTTGGATCTAATTGACAATCATGTATTTTAACAACAACAACAACAAAATGCAGGATTCTTCAAAGCAGGGAAATACATATGACAAAATTTTTCCTAAGGAGTTCAAAAAAATGTATTATAACTATACCCACTTTATTACAAGGTTAGATAGGTCAGCAGTCTTCGTGCACCAAAATACAAGCAACATACAAAGCAATTTTGATTAAACTTCGGTTCTCTTCTAGTGAGAAATGATTTGATTCTTAGATTGATAAGTCCAGTGATCTGCCCCAATACAGCCTGATTTGATTTATTTTCTAATATATCCTCACTGACTGGCATTGTTCTTGTTCCCAGTTGTTAACTTTGGAAAGATTTATATCAGTACCAAGTGTAGAGAAGTTTTGATTTATCCCTTCTACAAATGATCAAAGTTCAAAAGAGAGGTTCATATTTATTAGTTGTCTTTGCAGTGCTAGCTGAACTTGTTGCTATTACCTACTGCTGAAATCTGGACATGACAATAAACTTGAGCATGTATTTCTCTTTCTTAGGCTTCCTGTGGAATTCAGAACATACCTGCTAGATTCTTGAATTCTAAACCGAGGAATTGTTATGTTTCCTTGACTTTTATATCCTCCTTTGAAGCATGATTTATGTAAGGGCAGTAAAAGATCTGTTATAGTTCTTTTGAATTTGGGAATCTGAAAAAAAAAAAAAGCAGGTTGATGGTTCTTGAACAGATATGAAACAGTTTTGACTCTGTGATGCTTTCTGGATTCCATGAGAAACCTCTTTGCTACTGCAGTCAACTTGTCTTTGGGTTTTCTCTCTATTTTATTTCCACTCCTTTCTGGTATTTAATGCTAAATATTTACCATTGCATCCTATATTATAGTAGTGAATGTTCATAAGTTATTTTTTAATTAATTAATTTATTTAAGAAAGGAGACATTAACAAAAATCATAGGACGGGGGGGGGGGGTACAACTCCACACAATTCCCACCACCCATTCTCCATATCCCACCCCCTCCCCTGATAGCTTTCCCATTCTCTATCCCTCTGGGAGCATGGACCCAGGGTCATTGTGGGTTGCAGTAGGTGGGAGGCCTGGCTTCTGTAATTGCTTCCCCGCTGAACATGGGCATTGACTGGTCGATCCATACTCCCAGTCTGCCCCTCTCTTTCCCTAGTAGGGTGAGACTCTGGGGAAGTGAAGCTCCAGGACTCATTGGTGGGGTCTTCAGTAAAGGGAAGCCTGGTTGGCATCCTGATGGCATCTGGAAACTGGTTGCTGAAAAGAGAGTTAACATACAAAGCCAAACTAATTGTTGAAGAATCATGGACTCAAAGGTTGGAATAGTGGAGAGGAAGTGTTGGGGGGTACTCACTACAAACTCTAGTGTACTTCTGCTTTCAGGTATATATTTGCCCTAGTTTATGGCTATGTGTAAACATGTGCTCTGTCTCCTGGAACCTGGTCTATATCTAGGTTTTGGGACTTTGTTAGTAAGTGAACCACCTGGGATGGAATTAGAGAATACTATGAAAGGAAAGGTCTCACCCGAGTGATGAAGCTGAAGGGTTTCCATTCCACACCTGAAGTCTCTGGACACAGTCTAAAGTGAAGCATGCTGGAGTGGCACTCATTGCATTGATTAGGTTGCAATCAGGGGATGCAATATTATTTGATAAGAATTGGGAGAAGCATACCAGAAAGTGGGACCTACCCTAGGGTCCCAGGACTGGGGGAAGTTTAGGCTCTATAGTGAGGTTCCTGCTGTCTTAGGTTTCAAGAAGAGAATGGATAGTTACTGTTATCATCACATTATTTGGTAATTGGGTTAACTTTGAAAAGTCCCTTTGTTAGACGATCAATTTTCCCCTCTCATATTAATTAAATAGTGATTTATATGACTACAATTTAATATGTGTGTACATAGACAGAATTCCCATCACCAAAAGATTGTGTCCCATCCCACCCACCCACCCTCACCACCACCACCAACCCCACTGGCCCAGGAAGCTGCAAATCCACCCTCCTGCTCAACACAGGGTTTTTACTTTGGTGCCCTACTTTCAATTTAGTCAGATACTGCCTTTAATTTCCCTTTCTGATCTTCTTTCTCAACTTCTGTTGATGAGTGGGATCATCCCATACTCATTTTTATCTTTCTGACTTAGAGAGTCTACATATCAATTACACAGCCTATATATTAAAAAGATTCAGTCTGTGTTTTAAAAAACTTTGAGACATACAATTAATTTTCCCCCTCTCATATTAATTAACTAGTGATTTGTATGACTACATTTTACTAGGAGTGTACATAAATACCATTCCCACCACCAAAAGACTGTGTCCCATCCCACCCACCCACTCCCACCCCCCACTGGCCCAGGAAGCTGCATGTCTACCCCTCACCACAGGGTTTTTACTTTGGTGCCCTATTTACAATTTGATCAGGTCCTGCTTTTAGTTTCCCTTTCAGATCTTCTTAGTCAGCTTCTGTTGATGAGTGGGATCATCCCATACTCATCTTTATCTTTCTGACTTAGCTCACTTAACATAATTCCTTCTAGCTCTGTCCAAGATGGGTCAGAGAAGGTGGGTTCATTGTTCTTGATAGCTGCGTAGTATTCCATTGTGTATATATACCACAGCTTTCTCAGCCATTCATCTATTGTTGGGCACCTGGGTTGCTTCCAGGTTTTAGCTATTATGAATTGTGCTGCTATGAACATAGGAGTACACACCTCTTTTTGGTTGGGTGTTATGGAGTCAGTGGGGTATATCCCCAGGAGAGGAATTACTGGATCATATGGAAGGTCTATGTCTAGCCTTGTGAGAGTTCTCCAAACAGCTCTCCACAGAGGCAGGACCAATTTACATCCCCACCAGTAGTGCAAAAGGGTTCCTCTGTCCCCAAAGCCTCTCCAGCATTTGTTGATGCTGTCCTTTTTGATGTATGCCATTCTCACAGGAGTGAGGTGGTATCTCAGTGTTGTCTAAATTTGCATTTCTCTGACAATCAGTGACCTGGAGCAGTTTTCATATGTTTGTTAGCCTTTTGGATCTCCTCTGGAGTGAATGTTCTGTTCATATCCTCTGCCCATTTATGGATGGGGTCATTTGCTTTTTTGGTGCTAAGTTTGCTGAGCTCTTTGTTTTGGTGATTAGTCTCTTGTCTGATGTATGGCATGTAAAGATCTTCTCCCATTCTGTGAGGGGGTCTCTCTGTTTGTTTAATAGTTTCTTTGGCTGTGTAGAAGCTTTTAAATTTGATTTAGTTCCATTTGTTTGTTTCTGCTTTGGTCTTCCTTGCAATTGGGTTTGTTTCATCAAAGATGTCCTTGAGGTGTAGGTGGGAAAGTATTTTAACAATGTTTTCCTCTAAGTATTTTATTGTTTCTGGTCTAACATCCAGGTCTTTAATTCATTTGGAGTTGATTTTTGTTTCTGGTGAGATAAAGTGGTTCAGTTTCATTCTTCTGCTTGTTACAACCCAGTTTTCTCAGCACCATTTACTGAAGAGAGCCTCCCTCTCCCATTTAATATTCTGGGCCCCCTTATCAAAGATTAGATGTCCATAGATGTGGGGGTTTAGTTCTGGGCTTTAAATTCTGTTCCACTGGTCTGTGTGCCTATTTCTGTTCCAGTACCATGCTGTTTTGATGATGATGGCTTTATAATAAAGATTGAGGTCTGGGAGTGTGATGCCTCCATTTCTGTTTCTTTTCCTCAAGATGGTTTTGGCAATTCTAGGTTATAAATTATTTTTTAAAGAAATGTTAGCACTGGAGTACTGGGGGTATGAATCTCCTGCCAATGCCCATATTCAACAGAGAAGCAAGTGCAGAATCCAGATGTTGCACCTTCTGAGCCCCCAAAAGAATGTGATCCATAACTCTCAACAGGGGAGAAATGATAGTAGAAGACTAGAGGGCTCTGAACTCCGATTCCATCAGGACCTGGAAAGAGAAGAGAAGAAAAAGGCAGAACATTTGAAAGTAGTAAGAGGTGTAGGTGTGACTTGGAAATAAAGACAAAAATGGGATCATGGAAAAAATGGACAAATATATACAAATATGGACAGATAGTTGTAGAAATAAACCAAATCTGCAACCTTGGGAGAATTATTGTAGCTTCCAATGGAGGGAATGGGGCTAGAGAACTCTGGTGGTTATAACTTTGTAAATCAATATTAAATCACTAATAAATTTAAATAATGAAATGTTAATTAAATGTATTGTTTCAGAAACAAAACACACAACCACATTGTTATAAAAATATTCCAACCTTTTTGTCGAAAGAAAACTGTTATGAGATGGACAGGGGACAGAGAATTTGTAGGTAGAGGGGCCAGGTAGTCATGCCCATGATTGAGTGCACATGTTCTGGTCTGCAAGGAACTGGGTTTAAGCTCACAGTCCCCCTCTGCAGGGGGACGTTTCACAAGTGGCAAAGCAGGGCTGCAGGTGTCTCCTCCCTCTCTCTCTTCCCCCTCCTCTCAATTTCTGGACGCCTCCACCCAATAATTAAACAAAGATAATCAGAAATATTTAAAAAAGAGAATTTGTAGTTAAATATAAATGCAGACAGACAGATAGGCATTATTAGCTCATTTAATCTTCCCTTTAAACTTAGTTGATTATTTTGATTGTGTGTGTGTGTGTGTGTGTGTGTGTGAATAAATCAATTGATTATCCATGAATAAAACAGACCTTTCAGTGGGAAAAAAAAAAACTTTTCCTCAGTGCTGTTTGAACAAAAAATGAGCAACACATTCTACTAAGTCTAATTGACATAAGGTCTATTATGGCACTAATTCAAATTCCATTAAACATCATGGTGCTGAATCTCATGTATGCCAATCATTCATTTACCATTGGAAAAATTGTCCTAATATATAAAATATAGGATTTGTTCAAAGGATAATGACAGATACTATTTGAGTGATAATATGTAATATTTAATCCACCGACATCAGCAGATAATTTTTATTTCAGAAATAATCATTGATGTTATAATATGAATTTTGGATTAACAGCAGCATTTTCAACAATAATCCTCAAATAATTTATGATTTAAGAAAATTAAAAACTATTAATTTGTAAAACCTGTTAATTTTAAACCTGTAAAAGTCATCCATATTCATAATGAATGATGCTTTTCCCCCTAGGAATTCCAATTTCTGAATACTTTCTTTAGAGGTCCACTACTACTATATAAATACTGTATATTTTACACAGTTCTTTTATGTCAAAGATAGTCTCTTTTCTGAAGACTCTGTAACAGCCACTTCGTCTTCTAATGTATCTAAATTCTAGGGGAAAACAGTGATGTGGTCAAAGGAGCTGAAAGCAGCAGGGTCCTTCAATTATTATGACAAGATAAATATTTGAGGAACTTTAAAGGTTCATTACTCATAAGGATTTAGATAACCATCATATGTTACCTAATGACTTCATTTTCATAATCATCATCTGAAATTCCCTTCAAATTAAAAATATATGTATATAGCACACGCAGCTATACTTTATTTGACATATCCTCCCAATGAAACAATTACTTTGGTGGATTTAATGGTCTTCCTCCCGACTGATAGAGCTGTACAATGTTCTCCATTCTGCTATTAAAATATTCTAATTAAATCAGTCACCCTGGCCCCATCTGTTATATACTGCTCTCACGCCGAGAAGCTGCTGGAACCTCTCCAGGGCAGTGAATCTACTTAGTTCTTTTCATGGCTCATTGGATGTCACTAGCAGGAGGACCTTGTTCTTGGTTTGAAATGATAACTAAGTCTCCCAGTGTGCAATAAACCACAGTGAATTTTATGGAGATTAAACTAGCTCTTGCAAATGTTTGCTGGGTAAAGACTATTGCCATTGTTAGCAATCTACTTACTCTCCATCATGGTCTGGGATTCTGAGATACTTATTCTTTCTTCCTAACTGAGAGGTGGACTTTAGAACTCTAGGTCACTGAATGTTGCAATGAGCTGATGAGAGTACATCTAAGGCTGAATCTGAACAGGATAGCCAAGATCAAAGCCAAAAAGAGAGTCTTAAGTATGGAAGGTCCTTGTACTCTCAAATACCATAGTACTTCCTCTCAATGTTTCCAACTACAATTTAACTGTTTTTAATTTCATGAGCATTTACAATGGTTGATAGTGTGGTAACCCTTAGAGCTTCACTTGTATGATTTTTTTTAAATTAAAAAGTGGATAAAGAACACTGACCTTGCTTTATTAAGTAGAAGATTTTGGCTGACAAAATAAAGGTTTCCGTAGAGGTTGGAAGAATATATTTCCCTACATATTTGCTCCTGCTTAATTTTTTTCAGATATATTTGATAACTAGAATAGCAGGTGTCTTTTACAATAAAAGGAAATCTTATTTTTATTGGCATGTCTTAATAATTTGATGAGTTACTATAGATGATACCGCTATTCAGCTATTCACTATTATACACTATTAATGGTGACCAAGTTTTACTATAGATTTGAAAATTATGTTTCTATCAAAATTCTTTTTAGGGCATTAAGATGGTCATAAAGGCAAAAGTTGAAAAAACAAGACCAGAAGGGAAAGCACTAAGCAGAGCTTGGACTGGAGTTGGTGTATTGCATCAAAGTAAAAGACTCTGGGGTGGGAGGGGTGAAGAGTTCAGGCCCAGGAACATGATGGCAGAGGACATAGTAGGGGTTGTAATGTTATATGGAAAACTGACAAATGTTATGCATGTACTAACTATTGTATTTACTGATGACTGTAAAATATTAACCCCCGAATAAAGAAATTAAAAATAAAAAGGTGGTCATAAAATGCAAAGAAATAAGCATATATTTTTGAAAGAACTGTATATTTATGAGTAGGTATATACAATTTTCTCTTTAATAATACAGTTTTTATATTTAAATTATTAAGTATTATAAAATATCTACATTTTTAAAAGTTGTCATGCTTATAAAAGATCAAACAGCTCAACAAGTATAAAAATCAAATCCTGTTTGATCTATGTCATCGTGATTTCATCCTTTTTATTAAAACTTTTGTACCAATTAAGCTCCCTGATTATTCCTCCCCACAAATAGACCTCCCTTAACCATCTTTGATGTTGGACCCCAAAGCAACTCAGTTCAGAACCACTAATATGACTCTGGGAGTAGGCAGTGGTGAGATTGATGATTTGGGTTGGACTGACCACCAACAGTTGAAGCCAGCCTGGAAACAGAAGGACTACCTCAGGGACTCAAACCCCTACTCCCATCCTGATGGCTTTCCTCTTTATTACAAAGGAACATAGTTGAGACTAAATGTGAGATTTATTTTAGAAACTTCCAAGGTCTTAGATTTGGGAAGAGTTGTAGGAGTAGTGAGAATGTGTCTGGGTATCCTCCCTTCCATCCCAGATGCCCTCAATCCATCTTCTGACTTAGTCACCCAACCCCACTTCTACCTGTAAAAATGATAGAAACTACTTGGAAGAGGAAAAAATGACTTAAGCAAAAGCTCAAGTCTTTAATTTGGGGGTCTGTAACTAATTTATCTTGAATAAAATTGATTTCACAGAAGTGAGCTTTCTGTTGCCCTGGAGCTTTTATTTGTGTTCTATTTTTCTCCCGAAAAGGTCATATGTTCCCTTGCTACCATTTTAATCCTCTCCCTCTTTCATCCATTAACTTTTCTTTGTCTTGTCTCTGGATATGTTCTGAAAAATAATACTGATGGGAGTAGGAGAGAGCTTCTACCAGCTCACAGGTTTCACTGATTTTACCCCACTAGTGATCCTAGATTGTCTACCTTTCCCTTGCTACTCTGGTCCTTAACCCAGCAGAGGTCTCTGATTCTGTATGCTTACTGCTAGCAAACACTTCCCCACTTTTTTTTTTTTTTTTTGTAAATGTGACCCTAAGTGATTATCCTAGGTCCTCCTGATTCCGTAGTAATACCAAAAAGTCTTGCTGGCTTGATTTTTTTTTTTTTAACTCCTAGCTTTTGAGTGATGGAGGAAGGGAATAATTAGAATGTTACATAGAGATAAAAGAGGTTCAAACACTAAAGCACAGCTTAAGTTCTCCAAGTTCTCTTGATGTTGGCCATGGTGTATCCATGTGGTGATAAGGACCAAACCCAGGGCATCATATACCCTCAGGTGTGTACTCTGTCAGCTGAGTCAGTGCCACCCACTTTTCAGAATTTGGAAAAATAAAATGAAATAAAGAAAAACTTTCAGTAAATAGAATGTCAGTTTCCATATTTCTGTGCATTTCTCTTCTTCCCCTCCTCGCATCCCCTAAACACACACACACACACACACACACACACACACACACACACACACCTAAAGTAAATTCCACAAGGTACTAAGTGAACTTACTCTCTTGAATTTAATTCTTCACATTTCCTTGAAACTTCCTTGACCATGATTTCATTCACCAGGCCAGGCTTGCAAAGCTATTGAGAAATTAGTCTTCTGAGAAGACTAATTTCCATTCTCCATCTGACTCAAATCTCACCACTGGATACAATCTTGCACTGAAAGGTTTTCTTTAATTGAATTGAAAGAAACAGCTGGTGCACTTTTTTAAACATTGTATCTTTATTTATTGGATAGAGACAACCAAAAATCAAGAGGGCAGGGAAAACCAACAAGGAGAGAGAGAGAGAGAGAGAGAGAGAGAGAGAGAGAGAGAGAGAGAGAGAGAGAGGGACCTGTAGCACTGCTTCACTACTCATGAAGTTTCTCCCCTGCAGGTCCCTGTATACTGTAACTTGTACTCAATCAGGTTCACTACCATTCAGCCCCACTTTTTAAAATATTATTTTAGGGTGTTTTTTTTTTAGTTGACCAAAGATTTATTGAAGCAGAAACCATTTGGTCAGATACTCATTGGGGAAAAAAGAAGCAATTTTAATGGTTTTCAAAAATACTTTAAGAAAATTACTCTAGCACAAGTTTTCCTCACAAACTAGATAGTGTTGTAAACTTTATAATTTTTAAGCATGTTGGTTCTTAAGAACTAGAGCTTTTCTCTTCTTCCTCTGCTTTAGTGAACTTGCCTCATTTTCTTACCTCCAATGTTGGTAAGCCCCAGGCTATCTTCCAGTCAGATAAAACCCCCTAATATTGGCATTTGGACCTCCAGTCTAAAATCTTCCTCTGATGCTCACTATGCTTCATTCAGTGGCTTAATTTTTATAATTTCTATTGAGAAATTTTACAAGTTCCATTGGTTTATGAGACTGTATATGCTTGGAGAGTACAGTTTCACAGCTCTTTGCACATGCATTACACTTCTACTTAGATGTCTCCTCAATATGCACATACATATAGGTGTGAAATTATGCTCCTGAAATCTCGTACTATTGTGAACCAATGTTAGAGAATTCTCAGTGAGCATAAACAAGACATAGTTCACCATGTGTGAAAATAGTCTGTCTCAAGAAAGAAAAGGAAAGGAAAGGAAAGAAAAGAAAAGAAAGAAAAGAAAAGAAAAGAAAAGAAAAGAAAAGAAAAGAAAAGAAAAGAAAAGAAAAGGGGTGAGTTAAGGGGGAAAGAAAGGAAATAAAGCTTTCTTTGTTTCTACCATATCTTGCTCGACTTGTATTGCTACCTGTCAATCAATCCAGCGATTAATTCTAGTAATCTTGCCTTCAAATCATATTAAAAAACAGGGTATAATTGCTCCTTCCATAGTTACAACTCCTTCACCTTTGTTGTCACAGATATTCCACATTGACATTGAATATAGTGTCAGCACAACTCCCAGAATGATGAACTTAAAATGACAAACCACGCCATTTCTCTGGAAAAAAAAGTCTAGTGGTTTCTTATCTTCTCCAGCAAAACATGTTTAGGAACCATTAGTAATAACTTCTGAAAGATATGATTATTTCCTCTCTGCATTCATCTCCTCATAAGATCTTCTGCACCAGCTCTCTGTGGTCACATTGACTGACTATTCTCAGGACTCAGCAGATGGACCTGTCAGCTTTGGGGGCAGTTGAGAGCCTTTGTCACTCTAGACACATGTCCTTGACTTCTAGAACCTACCCTTTAATGACAAAGTTGATGGTTCTTGTTTCTGGCTGATCACTCTCTTACATTCCCTGCTATTCCTAATACTCAACTGCAGATTACCTGTAATGAGTTTTGTTTTTTGTCATTTTTGTTTCTATTTTTATATTTGTCTTTTACTTTATTGGAGAACTGTTTTGACACTAAAAATTACCTTCTAATGCTTCTGAGGTTTTTGTTATTACATTTTTGTAGTTGCTTATATCTTGGCTTCAATTTCTCAAAGATCGCTGCAATGTGTATATTCTCTAATGTATATATTGCTATTTCTGGCACTTTCTTTAATTCATACATGGAATATATATATATATATATATATATATATATATATATATATATATATATATATATTATCTCTCTGAGAATACTGATAGCTGTATTTTGGTGCTTCAGAAGTTTACTTCTATAATAAAAGTTCCTATTTTTCTAGTCTCCACCCCTTTTTTGTTTTTATTTTTCTTGACTTCAAGTATTTTATTTAAGAAAGTTTCACTTGACTTTCTTTGCTTATTAAAAGGTAATAAACTAAAACTATGTCCAAAATTATCTATGATCTTCTCCAAGGGGTGATTCAGTTATGTCATATAGTGGGGGAACCAGTGGGATCACTGTGTTTAAGATTCTCCCCTTGCATGCATCAGTTTGGTAGGAATGATTGATTTCCTTCATAATCCCATATGTAGGTTAAATACCTGAGAGTAGACAACATGTAGGACAACAACAGATCATTTTGACTCTAAGCATGCTCACACACTCCATCCATCTACTAAGTATTTTGCTGTCATGTCTCTAAGTCAATAGAACTAGAATCTAGTCAACCCACAGCAATACTGTGATGGGCTAGAGACTAAGCTCATAGAAGGAATATGACCAGGGGTGGGAGAACATTGGGCAGGACAGGGAAGCATAAATACAGGATAGGATTCACAAAGAACTTGTGTTTATTATGTTATTATGATTCTAGCTCTTTAATATCTTGATGGGGACAGAGGCAGATAATAAGCACACGATGTTCTTCACTGAGAGTTTTGGATTAAGCATTCCGATAAGAAAGTATAGAACTATGTTATGTCCCTTTTCTAGCCATGACATCACCTCCCCAGACAATAACTTGGATCCACCTGCATATCAGATTTCAGGATTTCAGGCTTAGAGAAAAAAAAAAAACTAGTATAGCTACAGGCCCTTTGAAATATAACTAAAGTATGCCTACTAGCTATCTACAAAATGAAGGACCCCCCAAACACTTCATCTGCACTATTCCAGCCTTTAGGTCCATGATTGTTCAACAATTTGTTTGGCTTTGTATGTTAACTCTCTTTTCAGCCACCAGGTCCCAGATGTTAGCATGATGCTGACCAGACTTCCCTGGACAGACGACCCCACCAATGTGTCCTGGAGCCCCGCTTCCCCAGAGCCCCACACTACTAGGTAAAGAAAGAGGCATGCTGGCAGTATGGGTCAACCTGTCAACACCCAGGGAATACTAGGGAATCAATTACAGAAGCCATACCTTATACCTTCTGCATCCCACAATGACCTTGGGTCCATACTCTCAGAGGGATAAAGAATAGGAAAGCTATCAGGGGAGTGGATAGGATATGGAGATTTGGTGGTGGGAACTGTGTGGCGTTGTACCCCTCTTGTCATATGGTTTTGGTAATGTCTCCTTTTTTAAATAAATAAAAAATAAAAATAAAGATCTGGGGCTAGAGAGCAGGTGCTGAGGCTCGGAGATAACCCTGGAGTCAATAAACAGAGAGGAGAGAGAGAGGATGGAAAACAAGAATCATTCAGGAAGACAGACATCCTTTAATACCGAGAGAGAGAGAGAGAGAGAGAGAGAGAACCACATGTCAAAACATATTTACTTAATGGATTGGCAACAGACTAGAACTAGCCTCTCATACACAGCCAACCAAGTGAGCTATTTTACAAGTTCAATGCCTGCCATTATAAAGAAAACAAAAACATTTTTGAAAAATAAACTTTTCAAAAGGCAGAAATATTTTTTGCTGTGTTTTGATGGAGCCTCAAAATTCAAAGAAAAAAAATGTGACTATTTGAAAGTGGCTTGACCTCAGTATAAAGTGTTTATGAGTTGATATCCAACTGTGGTATTAAATCCTAAAGAAGAAACGAACTTAGCTATTGAGACTTTATTCAATACTAGATATACTTTGCTGCATTGCATGTGCACTGACTCAGTGAGAGTGTGTACTCCATGCTGAGAAAAGTTCATCTATTGTTCCACTTTACAGGTGAATAGTAACTATGCAATGTCAATAGTAGATAAAGACAGTGCAATGCTAAATCCAGTGTTCTTGGAGATGAAATCTTATTCTTATGACTTAGAATTCAGTGTATAAATAAAAACTTTGTCTTGAAAAATGGGGATCTTGGTAGTCTGTGAAACTTAATTATAATCAGAAATCCTCACTTAAGCATTAAACATCAATGCATTGCAATATATCTGAATCTAACCTGAAAACACAGGATATTGTAGTAAAGTTCCGGTAAAAGAAACGCTTATAATTTCATCCTGCAACAACATCACAATTCTGTTTTCATATGTAAGAGTTTATTTTCATATTGAAATTCAACTTTATGGATTTGAAGAAAAATATGAAAACAGTTTTGCTACTTACTGACAAAAAGAAAGTAGTTCTCTCCACTTTATGCTGCTACATAAATCCTCAACTAGGTTCACAGTTTTAAAGGGTAAAAACTAAGTAGGACAGGAAATAAATGAAGAACATTACAATTGCAGCCTGACTTTTATTCTAATAGCCAACATGCCATCACATTGAGTTTCAGAAAATGATGGGAGACACTTATACCTTCAGTGAACCATGTACATCACCATTTATATTACATCTCTGGCAAAGAATACAAGTCTACATGTCATCATGAACAAGTCACTGAGATCTATGGCAGTATTTCAATCTTCTTGCTTACTTGGAAGTGCTATTTATTTATCCATTTCAAAACAATGATAGGAAATCGACTGGTAGCAATTCAGATTTTCAGAAGTATTTGTATTAGTCCAGAAACAAAACAGCCCTCTGTTTCAATGTTCTGTTTGGTAAACTGAAGTAAAATCCTATGTCAAAGAATTTACATTAAGCCATTTCACAATCACATATGGCTCATAAAGTCAATGAATAAAGGAAAGTGGGTGAGTTACAAGGCTATGTACAATATGGTATTTAGCAAGATGTAATCAGTAATGACAGATGAATAAGATAGGAAAAAAAGTTGATGGAGTTGATTGCATGAAACTTAAACCCTATAAAAATATATAACCATAATTAATGGTTAAAAAATAATCAAGCATGCTGCTTAGAAAACCTGTAAAAAGTGTACTTGATTCTCCTAGACCTTAGTACTAGATACTATTGGAACACATTCTCCTGAACATTTATAATCACAAATCTGCCCTCATGTGGTTTTGAGCTATCAATTCATGCTACCTCCATATTCCATGGGCTCAGAATGTTATTATTAAAAAAAAAAAACTTTAGAAGGGATTTTTCTCATAGTACCAATGGAAAACTCAAAGAATTTCCACAGCTGACTGGAGTGTGCAGACTCCAGGGCTCATAGTGAGAGGTTAGACAGCAATCAGGGCAGATGGCACCAAGAGAAAGCTAGCACACACAGAGTGAGGCAGGCCAGAGAGACTTCAGATCTGGGTGTAATCAGCCATAAAACACATAATAAGTTTGTCTAATGTGCACTCTAAGGAAAGTAATTATGCAAACACAATCAACATTTAAGAGATACACTGACCTGCTTTAAAACTCATGACAAGAGGACTAGTGACAAATGAATATTGAAAAACTGAGACTCTATAGTTTAGACATTATCAAGTGAAATTCCCAAAGCTATAGATACAAGTTTGAAAGAGAAAGATCTTAACACTTCAAAATGTGTTTAAAATAATACAGTGAAACATTCTAATATGTCAAATGAGATTTATTTAGGGAAAAACTGGAAAACAAATGAGAAAAGTGGTACATACCCAAGAAATAACTTCTGGGCAATTTAAAACTATAAGACATTAGACTCCCCCCAAAATGTTTATCACAAAGATTTCCACTAAAAGGCATTCTGACTGATGCATTCTGGAAACAAGAAAAAATCATTTCAGAATACAGATTAGCTTATCCTCAAAAAGAACCACTGCCAAAATATTTTATTTGTATGGGTGAGTATAAATGAACTATGGTTCTGTAAAACAACAATATATAATGTTTAGTGTGAGAATTTAGAATAAAGCAAACTGATCATAAACTGAAAAGGATGAATGGTAAATTGTAAAGTTAAGTGGTGACTTTTTAATTCAACTAAGTGAGCCCACAAGAACTGGAAGGTCAAAGAAATGAGGGCTGTAGAAAGGAGCAAGGGTTTCAGAGGTATAGGAATTGATCAAAGAATGCCTTTGGATTTACAATATGAACTTAGAGGAAGCAATCCCTGAGGGCAGACTCCCCTACAAGGAAATGCAAATCCTGGCAAAGCAATATAAACAACCAAGCACAAAGTGCTTTGCAATGGGTAGTCCATATGGTATTTTATGTGTTACAGAGGTGCATGGAGGTGAACAAGTGAAGAAAATGTTCTATATTGTCATAAAGAATAAAAGTGCTTTACATGCCAGCTTATCTCTGGTCCCTCCTCTCGTTAACATATCAATCTTACCCCTTCATTTGCCTGGGTCTCATTAAAGGTAAAAGAAGCAGTAAGCCTCATGCCACAATGCAAGGTTTTATGTTCCAGTGTATTTATTTAAAGAAGCCAGAATGGAGAAGGTTACTATTACTCAGCTTCATTTCACATTGTAAGGAAAGATCAAGCATCAGATGCTAATGGGCTCAGTTTCCAAAACAAGTCCCCTTTGAACAGTAAAAGCATTTCTTTGTCAAATCCTTCATTTCTCTCTCTTTTTTTTCTCCTCTTCATCAAAGGAATAGAAAAAAAAGTGTTGACTTTCTTTTGATTTTTATTTTATACTCTATCAATTAGTTATAAAAGCCTTTTTAGAAAATTTTTTTTGTTTTGTTTTCCCAGATATGCTCAAATATGAAGCAGCCATGCCATTAATTGATTTTCTGGCCATATGAGTCTGTTGTGTGTATTTATAGTAGGGTGGATCACCAAGAATAATAAGCAGAGTTGATCATCTTATTTATACCTATTTGGCTTTTCTTTTTTTTTTTTTCTGCATTCAATTCTATTTGTAGTAAGCTTTAGCCATAGAAATATCTATTGCCTTCTTAAAACCTTAAGACAGCAGAAGACTTCCCCATTCATTACAAAACCCATATTTTTTCCAGTCCAGGAACCACTGGGTTGGGGCCCACTTTCCAGCATTCTTCTCTCAAATTCACACCAATTGATACTGCATCTGCTGATCTTAGCCTAATCAATGCAACCAGTACCACTTTAGCATATTTCACTTCGGATTGTGTCTAGGGACACCAGGTGTGGAATGTCAACCCTCTGCTTCATTACCCTGCCACTAAGTTCCAGCCGCTACCATAATGCCAACCTGACTTCTCTGGGCAGATGACCCCACCAATGTGTCCTGGAGCCCTTCCTCCCCAGGTTCTTGCCCTACTAGAGAAAGAAAGAAGCAGATTGGGGGTATAAGTCCACCTTCCAACATCCATATTCAGCTGGGTAGCAATTACTGAAGCAGCCAGACCTTCCACCTTCTGCACTCCATAATGACCTTGGGTCCATTCTCCCAGAGGGATAAAGAGCCTGAAAGCTTTCAAGGAAGGGGATGGGGTAGGGAGTTCTGGTGACGGAATTATGTGGAATTGTACCTCTCTTATCCTATGGTCTTGTCAATATTTCCATTTTATAAATAAAAATTTATAAAAACAACAGTTGTCAGACTGCAAAAAGAAGAAAGTGCTGACTAACAATTTGGACTTGCATAAATCCTCAAATATGTTTAAAGCTCACCTTGGAGGCATGACTACAATAGCTAACTCTGTGACCATAACTCCAGTGAGTCCTTGAATGGTGACCTTCTATTTAGATTCCTTTTTACTAATTTTCTTTTATTAATTATTTAACATCAGTTTTCAAGATTATGAAATGACAGGGTTATAATTCCACACAATTCCAGCAGCAGAGTTCTAAGTACCCGTTCTCTCTATTGGAAACTGCAATAGTTTTTCCAAGGTTACCGATATGGGTTGACTAGTATTTCTATAACTATTTATATATGTATGTCCTTTTCCCCTTATATTTCTGCCTTATCTTCTTTTCTAAGTCACACCTATAACTATTGCTACTTCTCAATGTCCTTATACTCTCTTATCTCTCCAGGTCCTCATATAACTGGAGTTCAAAGCCCCCTTGCCATCTTCGCCTATCAATCACCCCTCTATGGAAGTTTGGATTAAAATTCTTTATGGGGAAGAGAAGGTGAGTTTTGACTTCTGTAATTGCTTTTCTCCTGGACATGGACATTAGCAGGTCGATTCATACCTCCACCTGTCTTCATCTTTCCCTAGTGGGGTAGGGTATTTTAGAGATGAGGTCCCAGAACACACTGGTGAGGTTGTCTAACTAGGAAAGTCAGGATGGGGAATCCAGCGGTAGCACAGCAGGTTAAGTGCACTTGTTGCAAAGCATAAAGACCTTCGTAAGGATCCTGGTTCGAGCCCCCAGTTCCCCACCTGCAGGGGAGTCGCTTCACAGATGGTGAAGCAGGTCTGCAGGTGTATATCTTTCTCTCTCCCTCTCTGTTTTCCCATACTCTCTCCATTTCTCTCTGTCCTATCTAACAACGACTAGATCAATAACAACAATATAGCTACAACAATAAAACAACAAGGGCAAGAAAAGGGAAAATAAATAAATAAATAAAAGTAAGTCAGGATGGAATCATAGTAGCATCTGCAACTTGGTGGCTGAAAGATAGCAAGACACAAAGCAAAACAAAACAATAAAATTGAACAATAAACAGGCTTCTCTCCACCCTAAGATATCTATTCTCATCTGCTCTGTTTCTACTTTTTGTTTCCTACTCATAGTTCAGTTTTACTGTTTTGTCTTGATTTTTTATCTTTCTGTCTTTTTATTATTAACATATCAGCTCAACAGCCTCTGTTAGATAAACCTTTCCTTCCTTGAAAGAGTATCACAAATTGATTTTGCTCTCCTGTGCACCGCCTTTATGGGAAGAAACGATTTTATTTTTCTTATCTGTGTCTTTTTTCTGACCTTCATATAACAAACTTTTAGCTTTCAAGCACATATACCCTTTCAAGATAGCATAATTGTTTCTATTTGCCATTTCTTCCTTCTTTTGTTTGTCTCTTCTGTAACCACTCCCTCCATCTGTTACCACTCTCTCCAACATTTTGTGGTGTTCACAGTGAATTACAAGAATTTCTGAAAATAGTAAAATTTGGTAAATACAACTGCGAGGTCCAACCTGAGCAGTTGGTCCCAAACATTTCTTTAAACATCTGATGCAAGAATGACATTATAATCTCTCGTTTGGATATGTAATTATGAAAAGAAACAAACATCAGAGGACCATGCAGTGGCACACCTGGTTAAGCACTCACATTCCAGTGCACAAGATCCCAGGTTCAAGTCCCTGGTCCCCACATTCAGAGGGAAAGCTACATGAGTGGTGAAACAGGGCTGCAGGTGTCTCTCTTTTTTTTCCCCTCGGCCTCCAATTTCTCTCTTTCTCTATCCAATAATAAATAAAAACATTATTAAATAGAAACAAACATCAACTGCTTTAGAGTACAATGATGTGGAAGTGCATAAGACATAATTATGGATATATTCTACAAAAACTTAAGTAAAAAATGTAGGTATGTACACTGTTCTCAGTCACTCATTCATGAGCCTTTTGTCTTTTTCCTTCATAGTTCTTAAATTAGCTGAATCACTTGGGGATAATGATGTGAAGTTTAAGGCAAGAATGGTAATGGAATAGAAATGTATTACCACCATCACCCACCCTGAAAAGTTCCTGGGCTTCCTTAGTCTCTCCTTTCTTGACTCCAGAAAAAACAATAATAATGAGAGACAGAACATGTTAAGAGGAATCATTTATGTTTGTCTCCAGGTGATGTTAAGTGTCCTGGTATAAACATATTTATAATAAAGATATTTTTATTAAAATTCATTTTGCTGCTATTATAATTAATGTAAACATGCATTTTTGTCAAAAGTCAAGAAAAATATATTTTGATCATCAAAAGGTAGCTGACAATATATTTTATTACATACAATCTGTAGAGAAAAGCATGCTTCTAGAACCAATATTCCTTTGAACAGAGACAACTCCCACTAAGATGTTTTTTAATCATATAACTTTTAGAACACATACCAAAGAATAAAACTCAACAATTTTCTGAAATTATTAAGAAATATACATTTTAGGGGAGTAAGGAGGTAGCACAAAGGGTTAAGCGCACATGGCGTAAAGCTCAAGGACCAGCATAGGGATCCCAGTTGGAGCCCCCAGCTCCTGTCCTGCAGGAGAGTCACCTCACAGGCGGTGAAGCAGGTCTGCAGGTGTCTGTCTTTCTATGTAATTAACAAGAACTCAATAACCTATTTTATGTGAAGTACTATTTATTTATTTTCCCTTTTGTTGCCCTTGTTTTTTTTTCATTGTTGTAGTTATTATTGTTGTTGGTATTGATGTTGTCGTTGTTAGATAGGACAGAGAGTAACGGAGAGAGGAAGGGAAGACAGAGAGGGGAAGAGTAAGATAGACACTTGCAGACCTGCTTCAGCGCCTATGAAGCGACTCCCCTGCAGATGGGAACCGGGGGCTCGAACTGGGATCTTACCCCAGTCCTTGTGCTTCAAGTCACCTGCGCTTAACCCACTGAAGCACCGCCCTACTCCCTGTGAAATATTTTTTTACCCAGGTATATGACATCCCTGGGAAACCCATTTTGTTGATACCAGGTTGTTTAGGTCTCAACATAGGAAAGAATGATAGTTGAATGCCTTATGTACCTGACATTTAATGTCTCAATAAATTATTTCTGACATATCATGAAAAGTATTCATTAAGAAGTAATATCTGACATCTTACTCAATACCCTCAAATATTATTCTTTATGGTTATCTATCTCAAATTCTACCACAATGTTTTACGTGGCTATTACTACTATTTTGTTTTGGGGGATACAGGGAACAATGCTATGAAATTGAAGTTATAATGCTAGAAGGAAAAAAAATAACAATGATGTTTTCTGGAATTAAGAAATAAAAATTAAAAATAACATAAAACTATAATATTCCCTCCAATAAACAGGATAATGTAATTAGGATTCTAATATCAAGCATAGTGTTATAACTGTGTTATACTTTCATAAATAAAGTTTCTCATCATATACAATAATTCACTGAGTAGTAATTCTGTTACCAAGAATTATACGTCATAGGACGCACCAGTGTGCATTAAGATTAGAAGAATTTTAAGATTTCTTTGAATGCAGCCAATTAGGAATTTCACGTCTGACCAATTTTTACATTAAAATCACTGCTACTCAGTGCCAGCTCTGCAGGTGACAATGCAGTCTGCCACTCAAGGGTGCTGACCACTGAAGGGTAGCTCAGACATATTGATTTAGAGAAATGAAGTTGCCCAAGTAATTAAAGAAACATACTTCACACTTGCTTTTGCTTGCAGTTTCTCTGTGAACTATATAATGGAATCTGCAATTCAGTGTCGTCCTTCTGAATTTGTATATTGACATTAACAAAGTATATATTTTGAATGAAAAATCCCATATATTCTATCATGTGGAATAGATATGACAGGTAGATAGATATATAGATAGATGGTAGACAGACAGATAGATGATAGACAGATAAACAGAAAGAGAAACAGAGCACAGCACAAAAATTTCCCCCAGTTTTGTAGGAGCCACTCTCAGACCCAGGTCATACACAAGAATAAGTTCATAAGTGATTGCTGATACAAAGTCACAAAAACAAGAATACTATCCAAATAACAATGTCAAACTCTGGTGTAAAGCTGTCACAATTCAAAATGTATAGAGTCTGACAATCCAGAAATAGAATATAAACACAATATATTCACAGATTTGAGGACTTTTTAGAGCTTTACATGTGGAGTGATGCCAAAGTCTTCAGCTGGAATAGAGGTTGTCCTTGTACAGTTTGAGGCTGATGTTAGTGTGACACTTCTGTGCAGCCATGGAGATGAGAAATGATTTTACAGAATATAAAACTGAAAAGAATTATAGCTTTCTCAAACTCTGATTTATGGGGAGTCAGTACCTGAACTTGGGATGTTTTAGTTCATATTTTGTCACTATTGCAGAAATTTCTGTAAGGTCAGCTAGAACCAAACATTACTCAGAGATTAGGACAAGGGCATACCTTTATTTTGCTTGCTTGCTTGCTTGCTTGTTGCTTGCTTGCTTGCTTGAGGCCTCAGCAAGCTAGTGCTCTCACTCTGGGAGTGGGACTCCACTTAGGCCGTTCAGGGGCTTTTATCTGCCTCTAGGCATAAGATTCTCTGGGCAATAATTTTATATATATTTTTATCTATAAAGAGGAGACATTGGCAAAACCATAGAATAAGAGGGGTACAGCTCCACACAATTCCCACCACCAGCTCTCCGTATCCCATCCCCTCCCCTGATAGCTTTCCTATTCTTTATCTCTCTGGGAGTATGAACTCAAGGTCACTGTGGGATGCAGAAGGTGGAAGGTCTGGCTTCTGTAATTGCTTCCCTGATGAACATGGGTGTTGACAGGTTGATCCATACTCCCAGCATGCCTCTCTCTTTCCATAGTAGGATGGGGATCTGGAGAAGTGGGGCTCCAGGACACATTGGTGGGGTCGTCTATCCAGGGAAGTCTGGTTGGCATCATGGTCGCCTCTGGAACCTGATGGCTTAAAAGTGAGTTAATATATAAAGACAAACAAACTGTTAACTAATCATGAACCTAAGGCTGGAATAGTGTAGATGAAGAGTTGGGGGTCCTCTATTTTTAAGGTAGCTAGTATGCATAGTTTAGTTATATTCCAAAGGGCCTGTGGCTATACTAGTTTGTTTTTTTTTTCCCTGAGCCTGAAATCTGATATGCAGGTGGATTTAAGTTATTGTCTGGGAAGATGATGCCATGGCTGGAAAAGGGACAGAAAACTGGATCAGGGAAGAGAGTAGCTCTCTAATATGGGAAAAGGGCATAAATACTGTTAACTGTAAACCCCATCAATTTGCTTTGGTCTGGGGCCCATATTCAGCTTAGGAGCCTATGTGACCTCTGCATCCCTGTAGATCTGAGCTCACATTCTGTGGTCATGAGTAGGAACATCCCAAGCTGTCCCAATATCGACCCATCTTCCTCAGGTGTAGCATAGAGTACTGGGCAAGAATTTTAAAATTAATGTGGGAACAGAAGCAAAAAGCAAGACGTATAGAAGCAAAAATAGCTTGGTCATTAACCACTGGAGGGTTTTCAAGCTTAGCAGATAGCCTGCTTACAGAAGCAAAAGTATTATTAGTTAATAGAGAAAAGGGTTACCACATTTGTGTCTTATATCACAGGCCAGAGGTTTCTGTTGAGACTGAACTGCTTATCAGGTTAGGTAATGCCATAGGTTCAGGGTCACTGGCTTGTGAGTCAGTTCATATAGTTGGGTCAGGAATTCATTTTGAAAGCTTCTTATTTTTTTTATATCACCACTCAGATCTTAAAGATTAAATATTCATTTTTATTATTTTTAATTTTCTGTGTTATTAATAGTTTGTCACAAGATTTTAAGATTACAGTGTATAGTTTCACGACACATCCACCACTGAAGTTCTGTATTCCCACCTTTCAAACTCCCAAAGACACAACCATAGTTCTCACAGGTCTTACAAATAGTTTGTTTGTTTCTGTTTTTTTGGGTTTTTTTTTTGGTAATTTTATATAAATTAGATCTCCAGATTCCACATATGTGTGAAATGATCTGGTAGTTGTCTTTCACCGTTTTACTTATTTTGCTAAGCAGATCACCTCCAGATCCATCCATTTTGTATCCCAAGGACAGGATATCATCGTTTTTTGACTGCAGAGTAGTATTCCATGGAATACATATCCCATAACTTCTCTAGTCTGTCATTTGATAGTGAGCATTTAGGCTTCTTCCACTCTTTGGATATTGTGAATAATGCAGCTTAGGCATGCATATATCTCCTCTAATTTAGTGTTTGGTCATCCATTGAATAAATGTGTAAGAGTAGTATTGCTGGGTCATAAGGTAATTATTTATTTTTATTTGTTTAAGGACTCTCCATACAGTCTTTCAAATGGGCTATACCAGTTTACAATCCTTTTACTCCAACACCTCTCCAACACCTGTCCTTTCCTGGATTGTTGATGTAAGCCTTTCCTTGTGAGGTTGTATCACAGTGTAGTTTCAATTTGCATTTCTCTGACTATTAGTAAAGTGGAACCTGTCTTCATGTGTCTGGGAGCCATGTCTATCTCTTCTTTAGAAATCTGTCTCTTTAGTTCTTTGGCCCACTTTTATTTATTTATTCATTTATTTTTTACTGGCTTATTGTTTACTTCTTCTGTAGGTCTGTATCGATTCTGTACAGATGTTTTATATGAGCTTCTTGTTTAATGTGCTATTTGCGTCTTCTCCAACTTACTCCTATCCATGGTTATCCTTGTGTAGTTTGCTTTTGTTGTGAGAAGCTTTTCCGTTTCAAGTAATCCTATTTATTTACTCTTGTTTTCATTTTATATTGGTAGAGTCTCCAAATACATCTTTGATGTGAAGGTCCTACAAAGTTTCACCAACATTTTCTTCCATAAATTTTAGAGTTTCTGGACGAACATTTATATCCTTAGTCCATTTTCATCTGACCTTGGTGGATGGTGTTAGATGGTGGTCTAGCTGCTCCTTTTCACAGATGGCTGTTCATTTTTCCCTGCACTATCTGTTGAAGAGAACGTCTTTACCCCATTGAATGGTTTTGAACCATTGTCATAGGTGACTGTACACATGTAGGCTCATTTCTTGTTGGTCTGCTTCTAGCTCTGCTTTGGGATCCCTTCTGTTCCATTGTTTGACGTTGTGGTCTATTTACATGGCCATTCTGTTACATGGGTTTGGTACAACTCCCCCTGCCTCCGGGAGACTTTGGTTTAGTCCTTGCTAGTTTTCACTTCTTCCTTCTCACGCCTCCTATCCTACGCATGTCCTGGGTTCCTGACTCTTCCGCGAGAGGAGAGAGAGGAAAGATAGGGAAGGACAAGATTGTGATTAGATAGCTTAGACTGTGCTGTGTTCGTCGTCAATCAAGAAATACTGCTCCCCAGCTCAGCCATCAGTCCCTGGTTGTCTGTGTCCCGCCGGCAAAGCTAGCCCGGCATACTGGACCCTGAACTGGGACTGACAATTTCTGCGCTTAGAATTAGGCCCTATTGATGAGAGTTGCCATTTTTATGCCCCAGCTATGCTGTTTTGGTTACTGCTGCTTTATCAAATAAACTGAAGTTGAGGAGTGTTATACCTCATTCCTTTTTCTTTTTCTTTTTCTTTTCTCACAAGTGATCTGGTATTCTGTGGCCTTTTGTGGTTCCGCACAAACTTTTAGACAATTTGTTCAATTTACTTTAAATTTTTTGATAGAGATAGCATTACAATTAAAGATTGCTTTTGATAGAATTGCTATTTTAATACTGTTTATCCTTTCAATCCAGGAACAAGGGAGGTTCTTCTACTTCTATGTGTCCTCTATTTATTTTAAAAATGACTTACAGTTTTCATAGTAAAGGTCCTTCACCTCCTTGAATATGTTCTCCACCTCTCTCTCTCCCTCTCCCTCTCCCTCTCCTTCTCCCTCTCCCTCTCCTTCTTTTTCTGTCTCCCTCTCTTTCTCTCTCTACCACAGGGATCACAATAACTTTGATGTTTGTCTTTCAGATGGAGTCTTCTATTCCATCAAGAAATACTTTCTTCTTAAACATTTCCTCTTCAAGAGTTTTAAATTCACAGAGTGTGCTCGTTCTATCATCTAGTGTTGATATTCTCTCCTCCACAAGGTTAAATCTACTTCCAAGGCCCCTTAACTCAACCTGAACTTCATTGAAAGTTTCCTTTGGGCCCTCAGTTCTATTTGCAATTTTTTGTTTGTGTATTTGTTTGTTTTTGGTTTGTTTGTTATTCTCTACTTTGTAATTCTTTAGAAAATGAACACTGAATTTTTGAATCTTAACTTTATTTCTTAAATTGATTTCAGAATGACTTTTCTGAACTCTGTGTCCATTATCATTTCTAGATCTGTATTTATCTAGTCATTTAGGGTTTCTGTCGTCGCCATCTGTGTATTTCTTAGTTTCCTCATTTAGTGTGGATTTATTTCCCTGTGTGTATATCTTGATGGGGGGGGGGTATTTTACCCTGAGTCACTGGGCAGTTCTGTGAACTTGATGAAAATACAGTGTCTCCTTGCTGCTTTACCAGGTTCTGTGGAGCAATAGTAAAAGAGACTCAAGAAGTCATGTTTGTAATTTGGTGATATTTTTTCTTTTTAATTTTTTTCTATTTATTTTCCCTTTTGTTGTCCTTGTTGTTTTTTAATTGTTGTTATAGTTATTATTGTTGTTGTTATTGATGTCAGCTGCTACTAATAGCCATCGTTCTAGAAGTCACCATTGTCACATTTTTAATATAGCAATTCAATTAATATACTTGACATTCTGGGGTAATGAGTAAAATCACAGAATATCCCATCAATAAAAATAATGTCTGTGATTTCCACAATTAATTAATCAAGTTATCTATGTATTTTACCTTTTAGCAAGACTATTGTTATAAGGCCACTATACCACTGGCTCCCAATATGTGGCAGCATACTTTACTCACCACTGAAATGCCATCATTGGGCCCCTAACCTATTTTTTTTAAAGTATTTTTTTATTTACTTTTCTCCCCTTTTGTTGCTCCCCTCTTTATTTTTAATTGTCGTTGTAGTTATTATTGTTGTTGATTTCTTCACCCTGTGTGAAGTGGTTCCCCATAGGGATACTTAACTGCTGGTCCTTGTGTTTCCTGCCTCCTGTGCTTAACCCTCTGTGCTACCACCAGACCCCAGTCCCTCACCTTCTTCTAACCAGACCCCAGTCCCTAACCTTCTAATCCTCATGTCCTTTGTCTCTGAAAATGCCTAGATCTGCTAAAGCTCTACCAAGGGCTTAGTAATTTTTTTTTTCTTTCTACTTTTTCCCCTAGCTTTGCTTCTTAAATCTCACATGTAAGTGCGATCACCCGGACCCTTAATCAGCATCATCTCCCCCAGCTCCATTCAAGTTGTAGTGAAAGGGAAGAATCCATCTTTATAGCCAAGTTGTATCCTCCTGCCCTTCACCTCTGAAGGTGAGATGGTGCAGGAAGATGGCTCAGATTTTGTCAATGATTTTTTTTCTCAATATCTTTATTGAAGAAAGCCTGTTTTGTAGGACTCAGTTTCTGAGTTTCCCACCTCCCCAAAATAAAATATTGGCACACGTCAATAGCCACCAAAACAGGAACTCTCCTTATCTCCTTAGAACATCTTCAGTCTTTAAACAAACCCTCTCAAAAAAAAAAAAAAAAAAAAGGAAACTGAAATCAACTTATATAGTATTCTCAATAATATAGGTTCAAGGGAGCCGGGCACAGATGGCGCATACGCAAGGACTGGCTTAAGGATCCTAGTTCGAGACCCGGGCTTGAGCCTCTGTCTCCCCACATTCCAGGAGTCACTTCACAAGTGGTGAAGCAGGCCTGCAGGTGTCTATCTTTTCTCCTCTCCTACTTCCCCTACTCTCTCCATTTCTCTCTGTCCTATCCAACAATGATGACAACAATAATAACTACAACAATAAATCAACAAGGGCAACAAAAGGGAATAAATAAATAAATAAAAACAATAATAATATTTATTCATTACCTACAAGATGTCTTTCATAGTGAAGGATACCATATATGTACAACTAGAAGTTTTCACTAATGCTATCATCAGTAGCAAAATGTACATCTCTATTTGAAGTATACTAAGAACACAAAGTTTGAAATTTTTGTGCATTCAGCTGAGAAAGGCATGAGTTATGGTAGCTTCTGTTTACAGTAGTTTAATATATATGAAAAATGCCAAATAAAAATGAAGAGTAAGATTCTATAAAGAATCCCATTTAGAGTGGATTTTCAGATTACAAATACTGAACATTTGAGTGATTACCAGTGTAATGCACACAGATAGACTGCTTCACCGTGTCAAAAACTTGCAAAAATAGCACTTTATTAATAGTTGACATAATGATATTCTCGCATTTTCTGTCATAAGGAAAGTGCTTGGCTGCAAATGATCTTCACTGGAACATTTGGCTCTCAGATGTTATTTTCTAAAAAAAAAAAAAGTGTAAAAATTTCCATCAAAAGCTCAACCAAAAATAATATCTCTGAAATGCAGCTTACTGATACTTTCTGATAAAACATCCTAGAGACAATTATTATATGAAGATCTTATTTTTATAGTCCTAAAATTATCATGAATGTTGTTTAATCTCACTATAATTTTCATGTATTGTAAGAATCATGCTAATATCTGTTTGAGTCTCACATTATAATGTGCAAGGACCTGGACTCAAACCCTTGGTCCCCACATACAGGAGGAAGCTTCATTGCCTGTGAAGCAAGTCTGAAGGTATTTCTCTTTCTCTTGCCCTATCTCCCTTGCTCTTCCCAATTTCTTTCTGTCCTATCAAATATAATAAATAAAGACAATTGTGTAACAAAAATAAAAATCACCCCAAATAAATTTTATAGACAAAAGTCTAGGAATGAGCAAACTAGCATGTCTAGTTGAACTGACATCAAAAGCAAAATAAGAATATTCATTTAAGTACTAAGTCTAAAGACAATTATGGTTCAATTCCCAATCCTTAATAAGCTTAAATGTTGCACTGATTTTTTTTTCTGTACTTAAAAATAAAGAGTGTTCCAATCTTCCTTTAAGTAACACATCTTTTAAAATTATAGACCTAAAAGTCTGTAGAAATTAAAATGGAATATGTAGTTATATCTTCTATGCTATAGTAGCTTCTATCACTGATATTACCACCTTCCTAATACTCAACCCACCCCATCAACCTCACCTTTATAATTGTTTGTATCTGAACAAATCATCTCGGAATTGCAGGTGGTTGTTTGACAATAACAACAAAGGAACAAGTAAAAGTAAGAAATATCTGTGACTCACATATTTGAAATGAGAATTTAGGAATTCAGTTGATTTTTAAAATATGGATACAGAGTTCTGGTGATGGGACTTGTGTGGAATTATACCCCTCTTAATACCATGGCCTTGTCAGTCTTTCTATTTTATAAATAAAAAAATAAAAATATGTATTATGTTTTGGGACTGTAGTCAAATAATCAAAATTCCACAATCCTGAATCTCTTTCCTTCTTGCTAAAACTGAGGATTCCCTGAACTTAAGGGTGTAAAAACTAACTGCACTGCTCAATAAGTATTTGGATGATATGGTAACACTTCTGTGGGAATACATACTCTCCAGGAATTGATCACACCTAGACAGAGTCTTATTCATATTGCTGTGTTGGTAACAAGTCTATACCCTTTGAGTGGATAGAACTGCTCAGTGTAGAGCATGGACTGGAACCCTCTTTCATTTCCACTCTCCTTTCTCCTCATTATCATACTAAAGATACAGCCTGAGAACTTTCTGTATACATGATAGATAATAATGGCTTGCTTCTTTACAGTGCATGCCCAAACAACGTCACCTATAATCATACATGTTTTCCCCCTGGAAAAGTATATGTATATGTAATTCAGTATCTACATAACATAGGGCCAGACTTCTAATTGTAGATTGTGAAGCCCACTAAAATCTTTTCAAGTTATTTTCTTACCAATAGCATCTTTCTTTCCAATTTTACCATTTTTGTGAATTTTGATGGCAACATGAATTTATTTTAGTGATTTATTATTGATGGTAGTCAATCATAGTTCATAACATTTTCATTCCTTATTTGAAACAATGCTTGTTAATTTTTCCTAAATAGATATATAAGAGTAAGAGAGGCAATTTGAGAAAAAAATTTGAGAAAGTTTGAGAAAGTTCCATCCTTTCTCAAAGGACTTTATTTGAGTTTATATTTTTATTAGTTATTTAATACTGGTTTTCAAAATTACGAGATAACAGTGGTGCAATTCCACAATGTTCCCACCACCAGAGTTCTGTGTCCCCATTTCTGCCTTTGGAAACTGTAATGATTCTTCCAAGGTAACAGATAAGGGCTCACTGTTATTTCTCTGTCTGTCTGTACGTGTCTCTATATTTTGCCCATGTTTTTCTATAGTCCTGCCTTCTCTTATTTTCTAAGTCCCAACTACACCTATTGCTATTTCTAAATATCTTTTTTTTCCCCCCTCTTCTTTCTCTCGATCCTGATGGAACTAGGTTTAGAGTGTTCTGGTCATCTTCTCCTAGCATTTCTTCCCCTCTGGGAAAGAAATTCTTTCTGGAGTGCAGAAGGCGGGAGGTCTGGCTTCTGTAATTGGTTTTCTAACAGGGACTGGTGTTGGCAGGTCAATTCATACTGCATCTTGTTCTGTATTTACCTGGTTGAGTAGGAATCTGGAGAGGTGAGGTTCCAGGACACATTGGTGAGGTCGTCTGCCCAGCTCAGTATGGAATTATAATAGCCTGTGCAGCTTGGTGTCTGAAAAGTAGTTAAGATATGAAGCAGAGCCAAATGTTTAATACATAGGAACTAGAAAGTAGGAATACAAGTCAGGTAGTGCCACACTTGGTTGAGAACACATGCTATAGTGCACAAGGAGATGGCTTCGAACCATTGGTCCCTACCTGCAGGGGGAAAGCTTCACAAGTGGTGAAATAGTGCTGCAAGTGTCTTCCTACCTCTCTCCCTATCACCACCTTCCCTCTCAATTTCTGGCCATCTCTAACCAATAAATAAATAGAAATTTTAAAAAGATAATTAGGAATAGAGCAGGAGGAAATAAGGACTTGAGGATGCTAAGAGGCTAAGGATTCTATTTTAAGTATGTTCCTAGAGGCTCATGATATCTGTAATTTTTGCCTGAGCTTGATATTTAGCATGGAGGTGGACTAAGAATATTTTAAGGGAAGATGTAGCCAGCACTGAGAATAAACCTAGAATGCTGGATAAGGACAGTATACCTACCAAACCAAAGGACTTTTTCCTTTTTTTTTTTTTAATTAATGGCAGATATAATTCTAGACTTTTGAAAGAGATCATTAAACCCAGTGAACAGAGGCACTTTTATACCCACTAACTTAGGGTACCAAATTTCTTTGCTAAAAATTTGTAGAGAATAGCATTACTAACATGAGAAATAAATAATCTGGAATTCCAAGCAACCTCATAATTCTTAAACATCTGAAATATACTCCTTTATAAATTAGCTCCATATTTTCTTGGAGGAAAAGATTATAGAATTGAAGTTTGGAAGGTTCATTTTGGTACCTGATAAACTCCCTTAATACAGCATTGAAGAAAAGGGAAATCTGAGGAACTCAGAAATGAATTATAGCTTCAATGTGTGTTTCAAATGAAAATCATTGGACAACATATTTAGACATAATAATAGCAATAGGTATTATTGTTCAGACCTCTCTATGTTCAGAAGACTTGACTAGAAACCATGCATGCCTTAGTTTTTTTTTTTGTTTGTTTGTTTGTTTTTTTTTTAATCTTCACAGTCTCTAGAAGAAGAATCTGACTTTTAGGAAAATAATGTGGCATGCTTATTATCTCATTGATAACCAAGTTCTGGCAGCCTGGATATTTAAATATAGAGATGAATTTTTAATCTTAGTGTTGTGATGCTTTCTAGTCAGAAGCCTACTAAATAAACAATCAAAGACATATTTTTCTTTATGGAAAGAACAAATTATTCCATCTTTCTATGTTTTGATCTCCTTGTGTGTGAAAGAGCAGTAATCTACTCATTAAGGATGGTGTAAGCATAGAATAATAATCCTGAAAACCACTGTATCAGGCACACAGATCCTGTGATGCTCTCTGGTGGAAATATCTCAGTTAACTTCATCTCCTGCATTTCATATTGTTCACTTCAAATCTCTACTTGCTTCAGCTTTCTCATAGATTTCTCCTTTTTATCTGCTAATATTTCATTTTTTCTCCATTCTACTAAACCCCTCAGATTCTCTACATTGTTTATTTTCTGAAACATCAACTCCTTATACATCTTGGGTTTTGTGCCTTTGTGTTTTGTCTACGGCTACTCTGTTTTTCTCTTTGGTGCCAAATTTTCAGTTTGCTTCCTATTTTTTTCACAGGATCCTAACAGAACTCTCCCAAAGGATAAATAGTGAAACACTTCAGCGTAAAATGTTCAGCAAATGTATTATAGTATTTATTTTTTTCTTACTTGTTATTCATTATCCAAATAATTGCTTTAGATTTTCATCATATTCAATAGTAAAGTGGGTGACACAGAGTTTGATACATGACATATTGCTGTATTTTCTCAACTATAGACAACTATCATGATCTGAATAGAACACAAAAATTGTATTTATGAAAAATTATTTTCGAAGCTTAATGAAAATCTACCTTATAGAACTCAGCGTGATGCATACATGGATGGTTCTGCTTTACGATATAGTAGCTAATAGTGTTGATTATACTGTTTTTATAAGAATGCTGTCCTCTTGCAAAATGGTTTAGTCCCTTTGAAAGACTGGACAATCCTTTAAAAATTCATTAGAATTACCTTCTGATCCAACAGTATCACTCTTAGGCATTTCTCCAAAGGACCCTAAAACACTGACTTGAAAGAACATATGCATTCCTCTGTTCATAGCTACATTATTCACAATAGCCTAAGCGGGAGACCAAACGAAATGTCCATGGAAAGATGACGGGCTAAAGAATTTATAGGTTATGCATTCCACACAACACTAATTTGCAGTTAAAAAAGATGAGGTTGTGTCTTTTGGGACAAAATGGTCTCAACTAGAGCTGATTATGCTTAGAAAAATAAGTACAGAGATGACAGACAACTACTGGATAGGTTCACTCATATGTGGAACCTAGATAACTGATTCATTTAAAATTGCAGAATAAAAAGTAAACACAAAGTCATAGAAACCTAAGACTTTGGGTGAACTCGGGTGGTTATCTTTGAGAGGTAGAAGGCTAGGGACCCAGAACTTTGTTGCTGGGTGCAGTGTGAAGCTCTCTAGTGGAATCTTACAATCTTTTAACTTACTATTAATCTCAAATAAACATTTAATTATTTTTAACATTATTTATTCATTTGTTTAATTTTAGACAGTGACAGAAATTGAGGATAGGAGAGATAGTGAGGGTGAGAGACAACTACAGCACCGTTTTACTACTCATTACGCTTTCTAAGGAGAAATTGAGGCCTGAACCTTTGTCCACTTGTACATGCTTAACTAAGTGTGCTACCACTTGACTGCCCATAGAAGCTTGTTTTTTAAAGATCTTAATTATTTAGTTATTATTGAGAAAGATAGGAGAAGAGAGAGAAAGAACTAGACATCACTCTGGTACATGTGGTGCTGGGGATCGAACTCAGGACCTCACACTTGAGAATCCAGTGCTTCTCCATGGTACCACCTCCCAGGCCACAAGAAGTTTATTTTTAAAGATTAAAATTTTATGTTATTGCTCTTATACCTATGTTGTAATTATATTAATAATATTCAGTCATACTAAGTGTATGTTATAGGTATATGTAATACTAATAAATAGGTGAAAATATACACAAAGACATAGTCAGTGATTTATAATTTTAAATAAAATTTGTACAATGACTATGATTATTCTTGTGAAATATAAAATATGTGTATTAGTCAAAAATGTGTTGTTGTTGTTGTTGTTGTTGTTTTTGGATGGGGAGGGAGGCTGGTTATGGCACACCTAGTAGAGCATGTTACCATACACAAGGACTGGGTTTAAGGAAGCTTTGTAACGCATAGTGAAGCAATACTTACTGCAGGTGTGACTGTTTCTCTCATTCTCTCTCCACTTCTCTCTCTCTTTCTCTGTATCACCTTCAAGCAATAAGAAAGGAAAAAAGGAAATCATCCTCAAGTATGTTTTCTTTGTTTCGGCATAGAGTCTCAGCAATAACCGTGGTGTCAAAGAAAGAAGAAGAAAAAAGAGGAGGAGGAGGAGTAGCAGTAGCAAGAGAAAAGGAGGAACAGAAGCAGAAACAAGAGAAGGAGGAGGAGAAGGAGGGGAAGAAGAGAAAGAAAAGGAGGAGGAGGAAGAAGAAGAGGAAGGTGAGGAGGAATGGGCAGAAGAAGGAAATGTTTTTTTTTTTTTTTTTCTCTTTTGTTTAAGACTATTACCTCTGATGCCATAAGACTTTCTGAATAATCCCAATTTGGTAAAACTGATTTCAGAAACTGGTGTATACATATTTGGGAACCTAAACCCTAACTCTAAACCACAGAAAGTGACTCTTCACTAATACAGTCTGACAGTGACCTAATTAGAGTCATTTGCATACTAATGAGATTTTGAGGGAGGTAAGCAGTAGCATGCTTGTAATAGATAATTAATTTGTATTTCAAAATAAGCTATGGCTATTTAACAACAACTCAAATGACACATTGAATTAAAAGAGTTGTTCAAGTTATTTCTTAACAATAAACTCTTGTTACAGCCTTTCACTTTTGCTTAAACTTCAAATTGATGAACCTAGCCCATGAACTCATTTATATTCATAGGATAACTCCTCATTAAGTACCTCACTCTCCAACTCATATTCAAAATAACATATCTCCTTGCCAAATAATTCAGGATGATGTATGTGTTATTAATTAAACTATTTTCTACAAAGTAGCACCTGAACAGAACAATGCACTTTTCAAATAGTCTTACATCATACTCAGAATGGTAATTCCCATGTTTTAGCTTTTGAAGTAGAAAGACTGAGAGGTTTGGAGGTTGGGACACAGGAGGCAAATCAAGTAAGTTAAACTACTGGGGTGGGGCACCTTCCTCCTTTTGTGTCTCTAGTCATGAAATAAGATATATGGAACCCCAAAGGGAGCTGGACAACTAGTCAGCTTGTTCAGCACACCTACTATATCGTCACTTATTGATCATTGAAAGCACAAAATGCCTTGAATCATTCACCAATCCCTTCAATTAGGGATGATGAGTGAGTTGGAAAGATTCACAGCCTGCCTTCCTCATTTGACCCATTAATTTTGTGCGCGTGTAAGATTCAACTGTAACTGCAGTTTGTTTTCATAAAAAATAAGTTATTATATAGTATAATTCTTCTGCTATCAGTTACTCTACCCCTGGCAGTCCTGAAAAAATTATGACACAATTGAGGGTGAATTATGAAAATAATAAAGGCTTTTATCCAAGAGAAAGTTCAACTTTTCACTAGTATAAAATCCTGTATGGTCCCAGGAGGCAAATTCAGTTCAGATACTTACTATATACGTAGGCTCAATGAGAAGATTAACAGTCACTTTGAAATTTCAGGAAATTAGAAAAGAACTAAAATATTAGCCCACATTCAGAAGGGGGGGGGGTCTATTAGATACACTGTTTGCTGTCTGTCACACAATTTTGAAGATTTAGAATAATCTTCAAGTTTCAAAATATAGTCTTCTTATAAAAATTATTTTATTGCAGTCTGATATTTGTTGCTATTTACATGTGATTATTCAAAATATCAGAAAAAGCAATGACCTTAGAAGGAACTGAAAGATAGTTTACATTATACTAATTTATAGTATAATTTATAGTTTACATTATACTAATTTATAGTAATTTATAAGTTCAGGTTATATTTGGAAGTACAGTTCTTATCATACTTTTATGGGAAATCATTGAACCCTAAAACCAGCATAGATGGCCTTTTTTTTTTGTCTATACAAAAGTTTACTGAGATGCTAAATTTGTGATTTTACATCTAGAAATGAATAAAATAAAAAGTCAAGGTCTTTCCAACAATATGTAATACAACAGCTTCAACCTTAGAGATATTTTCCTGAAAATCAACCTTGTTTAATTTGTTTTGTTTTATTGTTTTTTTTTTTTTTTTTTTTTTGCCACAGTACTGCCCAGCTGTGGTTTATAGTGGTTGGGGTGATTGAACCTGGGACTTTGAAACCTCAAGCTTGAGGGTCTCTTTGTATAACCATTATGCTATCTGTTCCCACCTTGTTCAATTATTTATGAAAACTAAAGTGGTTATCCAGGCTAAGGGGTACATACACACATAGCTGTTGGGGAAAGCGTCAGTAATCCACAAACACCATTTGTTGAAATCAAAACATTCCTGAGGTATTATGGTTTTGCAAAACTCTATTAAAACACACACACATGCACATGCACACGCACACGCACACACACATACATTGATAATGTGAGATTATCTTCAAATGTCTATTTTAACCTAATAATATGTTTCATTTCACTGAGAGTCAAAAGATCTTGCTCTGTCACTGTGGGTTCCCAGGGAGATCTTTTATCTTAATGTACATGTCATATCAATACCAATGAGGTCGCCTGCATGTGTTTAAGCAGCAGGGACCCAGGAGAATAGAAACAGGAAGTGGAGAGCATCACAATGTGATAAGATTTGGAGAGTTGTCAATGAGTCATAAAATGAGCATCTCCAAATTCCATTCATCATCTACAAGTTGAAGGGCTCTTATTTCAAACATTACAAATCCAGTGGACATTGCCATTTAACTCTTACAGCAATGAAAACTCTAAGTGAGAGACATTAATACCTTTCTTTCTTTTTTTTTTTTCGTTTTATTATTCACACCACAAAAGACCCAGGTCATAAACATGAAAACTCTGGAAGTATATACATTTATATATTCTACTGAAAACTTGAATATATTGAACATCAATTCATGGAAACCATTGGCAGAGAATATGGGTTATTGTGATTCTAAGGTTTATGTTTGTTCTTATTAATGTCCATATGGCTTTTAGGATATATTTACTCTTTCTATCTAGAACACCCTTGAAATTCTCCTCCTTCTCAGTTAACCACTATCTGAAGATATAATTTAGCAAGCTCAGATGATAGTCCCCTTATCTGCAGAGTCACTGGGTTCATTCATATTTCCAGTAATATTTTTGTTGTCACTAATTTTAAATATGTTATAGATTTCAGTGTCCTACAAAATCTTAAGTGTTCAGAGTATGATTTTACAGCATATACGAGTCCTCACACCCTCTACGGAAGTCCTGTATCCCACCTAATAATGATCATAGTTCTCCCAAGGCTCAAGAGAGAGGTGCCATTCTTAGCTTCACAGATAATAAATAGTATACAGCAGTATAATATAAACTTCTATAAAAACCAATTGCTAGATACCAATTTCCCTTTAAATTCACCTACAGAAGTCAGAATATATATATATATATGATCATATCTTGTGTTCTGTGTATGTATCATTATGTGAATATCTCTATATGTCTTGCAATAAAACTGCTTCTAAAATACATGTTTGTCAACCATCATTTTGAAATCCATGCATAATTCTTTATCTGAGTCTATTCTAATGTTATCATTGCATAACCCCAATTGAATTCCTGCATTTGAAAGTTATTCTTCAAAGGAATCTTGTAGGTAAAACTAGACTGAATACAAAATAAAAATGCATCTTTCAATTGAGGAAATACATGCTTACAGGTAATTTAACACTTACAAATATATCATCATGCTCCAATATCTCATTTCTATTCACTGTTCTCAAAAATCTGAGTTGATTTTCTGATACAGATAGAATTTAGGCTGTGCTACTTTGAACTGATTAATCTCATTCACAATTGACATCAGTATGTCCAACGCTTCCATGCTCAGGTCTGAAGATTTCAAGTTATTTCATGGCTTGTTCAGATTTTTACACATGATTACATTGATACAAAAGCAGAACTAGCTCTCCATTGCTTAACATGTACTACTTAAAAAATACAAAGCAAAAAAAAAAGTAGAACTACAAAGTTACAGGTAAAAAAATAATAATAACATTGTGTGGTCCCCCATTTAAAGAAATATCATCTCAATCACTATACTTCTTTCAAAACACTAAAAACTCTCTGAGTCTCCAACTTTGAGCACTGCAAAGCATTGCTCTAAAAGTCACCTTGCTGCATTTGATAGTAGCTAACAACACATCACTGAAATGACATTTCCTTTAAAAAAAGCAGACATACTTTCTGTGCACTTCAGATAAAAATAGTACAGGCCTCCAGCACTGTTCCACATTTTATGGTCTTATGGACAAGCACAGGGAGTTTCATTTAAAAACAACAGAAGACATGGGGTGTTCATTTAGTTGTATAGAATGTCAGAATTTTTCTAAGTTATCCCCTTTGGTCTAAATTAGATCTGCACAGTTGATATAGATCTGCTTTTGACTCTGGCAGCCATAAAATTGAGCAGATTGTACATTCTGAAGCAAGAATTGTTGGCCAAGCATGGCTCCACCCATGGAAACATCTTGTAACTTTCTTTGAAGAAGAAGAAAGAAAAGGAGATTTAAAAAATGGGATATTTTCCTAGTTCTTTTATGAGTTGTCCATGGCACCTTAGAGTAGAAGTGTAATAATTTTAGTTTCCCAACCTGATAAAAAGGTTTGTGACTAGTGCCATTTTCTGTTTTAAGACTTCTCTTCAAGTCCACAGTTAGTAAAGCTCTCAACTACCACCAACAACCTAACTTTTGAAGTGGAAAAGAAAAAATAGAGAATGTTAACGCACAAAAGGGGGTTAACTAACCAAACTGTAGAAAGAATAGAAGTCCCAGATGACAGGAGGTCTTGAGAAAGCTCCACCCCCAGAATGGCACATCCTATCCTGACAGGTCATAAAACTTCTAAGTCCTGAACCTTTCCCCAGATACAGCTATACAGAAGAAGTTAAGAGTTACTAAAGCAGCCAGGCCCAGAGTAATGGGTACAAGCCATTAAACTTAAACGTGTGGTCTCACCTTCTATGAGGATGCTTTTTGCTCTCAGCCCTCCATCCTCCTACATTGATTAGCCTGACATTCCCTTTGTTCAGGGCTTGGAATTCATTAAGAGTATGAGCTCTTTCTGTGGCCCATTAACTTCAGTAAATTTCTTCCTTGTTGACTCCATTGGATGGCTCTGATTCTTGAGTCTTCAGCACTTTCACAAGGTTTTGTTATGTGAATAATCATTTCCTTGTAAACACATTCACTTTTTATCTACATCAGATTCCACTAGACTCTTGAGTTGTCAAAATGAAGTTTATTTTTCTTTCACTGTTTTATTAAAGAGACCAGATCATCAGGCAGTGGTTCTCACCTTCCTTTAAATTCCTAGCTTAAAGCTTTCTGATCTCAATATTCACTGAAAACAATGACATGGTAAGAAGAGTCAGGGGGGTCACTAGATATATTTTGATTCCACTTAAACTATCCAATCCAACCAGTATCCAGCCTTTGCCTGAACACTCACTCATCTGTGCATGGTTTGTTGGCAATACAGTATGTTGGCAATAATTTTAGCTAAATAAAAATGTTTCTTCAAGTCAATCAGTTTATATCATAAATCTTGAGATTAAGGACACACTATAGAGTCTGTCTTACTCATATAAACTCACAAGTCTATTGGCATGCAATCATTAGAGCTGAAAATATATGGAAATCTTTAAAGGTCTAATTATTTGTATAGAAGAGAATCCAAAGCACTTCCTGATTCTGCCATACGCAGTTTCAAGATAAAACTTGGGGGCTAGGCATACAAGTTATGGGCTTTAATTCTGAGATATCAGAAAGTTATTTGTCAGGAAATTGTGCGGATGTGATTGAGCTTGGCAGGGTTCACAAAGCACCCTGCATTCCTGAGACTATGGCCTATTTATGTAATCATTGTTTTGCCTGAAAGATCCCCACCCATTCCATTCCTTTTATCTATCTTCTTTCTACCCTCAAGACAATTCTTGCCTCCAGGGAATTATTATTAATCCAATCCTACCAGTTGAACCCCTAGCAACAGTTGATGGGGAGGTCCATACCATTCCCAGCCCCTTTTGCCTTTTTCCACCCCTTTCCCAACCAGGTATGGTATTGTCAGGCTACTTCTGTTTCTGTCTTGTCTCTTCCGTGTCCTGACCTGGGGGAGAGGGGCGGGCAAACTCAGAGGCTGATGTGGCCATTACAGCTGGCACCATGTGGTGTGCTAGCACCCAACTCTGGGGTGCTCGAATGAATAAAGATTTGTATTGTTTTGCCACCACGAGCTTAGTCCCTGGGTCATCTCTCTCTCTTGTGACACTAGTCCGACAGTTATTCGTTTTTATTTTATTTACTTTTGCTATAGTGATAGATAATAAAGGGAGAAAGAGAGACGAGAGAGAGAGAGACACCACAGCACTTCAACTTCCAATTTCGAAGTTTTTTTTACCCCTCAGTTTATGTATACCAATTCTCTACATGTCAACAAGGGTTGAGGTGAGAGAAAACAGAAAAGGAAGGGTAGAATGGATAAAAAAGAAGGAAATCAGGTAAAATGTTAGCCTCAAGGTAGAAATGTTAATACTAACTTCTGGAATTTTTCTAGTCATATCCAACAAATTTCATTTGAGTTAGGTTGAGGTCTATTCATTTAGAAAAAGTTTTTTTTTCTTTCCTTCTTTCTTTCTTTCTTTCTTCTTTTTTTCTTTTCTGAGATAATTCTCTATAGAATACATATCCTTCACTGCACTATTGACTGCAGTTAGACTAATCAAATCTGTAGCCAATTATTATTTTTTTATTTCTTTATTGGGGAATTAATATTTTACATTTGACAGTAAATACAATAGTTTGTACATTTATAACATTTATCAGTTTTCCATATAAGAATACAACCCCCACTAGGTCCTCTGTCATCCTTTTTGGACCTGTATTCCCCACTCTACCCACTCACCCTAGAGTCTTTTACTTTGGTGCAATACACCAATTCCAGTTCAGGTTCTACTTGTATTTTCTCTTCTGATATTGTTTTTCAACTTATGCCTGAGAGGGAGATCATCCCATATTCATCCTTCTGTTTCTGACTTATTTCACTTAACATGAATTTTTCAAGGTCCATCCAAGATTGGCTGAAAATGGTGAAGTCATCATTTTTAATAGCTGAGTAGTATTCCATTGTGTATATATATGACAACTTGTTCAGCCACTCATCTGTTGTTGGACACCTGGGCTGCTTCCAGGTTTGGCTATTAAAAATGAAAAAGCCAACCTGAAGATGATAGAGATAGAGAGATCATCTCTAATCTACTAAAAAAAAGGTAAGAAAAAGAGAAATTTGTGCTAATATACATCTTGCAGCCCAAGAACTGACTATTAGAAACATCACCTTACATTGGTCAAGCTGTAGAGAATTCTCATTCCTGTCTTTAACTCACTATGAACTTCCCATACTTTATGGCTCTTCAGAGTCCATACCCAGTGTCAGAAACAACTCCATAGATTTCCAAAGTTATGGATACTTTTGGCATCTGCCCTTTCACCTATAAATTTGCCAATACATTTTGTTGTATGGTGCTTCTAATAGTTGCACAGTGATTCATCTAACTTTGTTAGAAACAATGTAGATAAAGGGATTGAAAGTATGAATATGGAATCAAATGAAAGGATAAAAAGGATTATTGGAGATTATTAAATGTTGAAAGAAACCCAGTTTGCACACAATATGTTTAAGTGTTAGCTCTGTTATTTTCAAATAGATATGTGTCCATTAATCATATATTTTTAAAGTTTAAAAAGTCAATTTTTTCATGAAATAAGGTGAGATAACAATGATCATTTGGACATCAATTGCACTGTAGTGTAGTTTGAACTGAAAATACATGCAGTTGAAGTTAATTTGTTCCTTAGGGTTTCTTGTATTCTGCTCCCTAGTCCCAATTATGACTTTAAATTGAAAGATCTGAATTAGTAAACCAAGATTTAATTCAGGGGTTAAATTTGTTGCTTTAATTTCAGATTTACTAATTACTAGACATAGAGGTTTAGTAAATTCTTTACCATCTCTAAGCCTTTGTTTTCTTACAATAAAAAAGTGATATATTTGTAGTGACCCCATAAGACTTTTGAAATGTATTCTAGAATATAATGTAAATTAATTTAAAATAAATTTTAAAATATGTGTTTACTTAGAAGATACATTTGATATTCATTGTAAAAAACATAGAAATATGAATACACTAATATTGACATATAAATATGGGTAATATACTAGTATTAGCACACTGATAATTAGTAAATGATATTTTCCAGGGGTGGCCCCTCTGAGTTTTACTCTCTATACATTCTCCTCTACTTCTGTATGTGACAACCTCATGATTTGTTCTTAGTCGGTAGACTATGGCTAAGCTGAAGGAGTGTCATAATCTAATAATCAAAGTATGTCTTATCTTTCCATTACCTATTTTTGTAATGATCTATATCCAGCTTTGTTGGAGTGTTGAGTTTCAGAGGGAGTGGCTTAATGAGCTGACTCAGGGCTCTTCAAGAGAGTGAACTACACTACCTTCAGCAAGAGTCCTGAGACAAATCCAAGAGCCTCCTGATTGCAAAGGAGGAGAGAGAAGCAGTTGTATCCTCTATGGTGGAATGGGCTGTACAAAAAGAATTCAGTGTTGCACTGGCTTTTTCTATCCAATAAATAAATAAGGATTAAAAATATACTGCAGAACAAGAAAAAAAGAGAGAGAGAGAGAGCTCACTGCTGCATTCTGAACAACCTGTACTGATGCAACAGATGTAAACTAATTACATAAACCTCAGGTCAGGAAGCTGTGGAATACATGACGTAAACAGAATGGAAGAATGAATTGTGTCCTCTATTCAGAGGTAATGGGTAGGGTGTCACGGGTCAATATTTGGAAGAATACACTGTTCTCCACATCCACGTGCCTTTATTGTACCTGAAAATGCACTTGCTACTTGCTTAGCATTCCCTCCCTTGCTGTTTTCCCTATGCTACACCAAGTGTAGGGAGTCAAAATGGCAGAACTTAAAGCAAACATATAGCAAAAAATAAATAAATAAAAGGAATAAGAACTTATCTTTGCTGTTTTAAACAAATTTAAGCAGCATGTTTCAACAACCCACTTAAAGAATCTGTACTCCCTTCTGGCTTTTAGAGTTTGAGTTGAGAAATCTGCAGAAAGTCTTATGGGTTTTCCCCTGTATGTGACTTTTTGTTTCTCTCTTGCAGCCTTTAGGATCCTTTCTTTATCCTTACTTCTTCTCATTGTGACTATGATGTGTCTTGGTGTCTTCAGGTCTGGGTTGATTCTGTTTGGTACTCTCTGGGCCTCTTGAACCTTGATATCCTTTCTGTTATTCAGGTGTGGGAAGTTTTCTTGTATTATTTCCTCTAGAATGTTTTCTTCCCCTTCCTCTCTTTCTTCCTCTGGCAGGCCAATTATACGAATGTTACTTCTTTTGAGATCATCCCATATGTCTCTGTTGTTGTTTTCAGTGTCTCTCAATCTCTTTTTAAGCTCTTTCACCTCTTTCTTAGTTTTCTCTAACTCATCCTCTGTCTGACTAATTCTGTTTTCTGCTTCTGTTAGTCTGATTTCCCTTGCCTCAGCTTCTTTCTTCATTACAGCTATTTCAGCTTTCAGTTCTCTAATTGTCTCAAGATAATCAGTATTTTCCTTGGGGGTCTCAACTGTTGTTTCCCTAATACTGCCATTCCTTTCCTCCAATGTTGTTTTCATTTCTGTGATTAATAAGTTTATTATTGCTTGCAAACTTTTCTTATCTATGGTTACTTCTGACTGATTTGTGGTTTCTTCTGGGCTCTTGTCTTCATTCATTGGGGTAGCAGTTTTATTTGTTTTTAATCTACCCATTTTTTTTATGTGTTTCTCTCTTTTTTTTTTATGCTCTGTTGTTCCTCAGTTGTTGTGTTTTGAGCACAAGTTACACTGTACTAAATACCTTTATGACAATTGCACTCACCAACCTCCGGAATAACAGTAGCAACTGAAGTAAGTATTGAAGGAGTTTAATCGTTACCAGTTAGCCAAACAATTTCTCCAGTCCGTGAAAAAATAGTAACCAAATCCCAGTGAAGAAAGAGAAAAGAAAGAGAGGATAGCAAGAATAGACAGTTATGCAAATCTACTATCCAGTGTATATTCTAGGGGTAACAAGAGTGTAAAGGGAACTAAAGCAGAGATACACACATAGAGAGTCCACTCTGGGTCAGATTTCTTCCCCAAAGTAATTCACTAATTCAGAAAGGCAAAGAAGAAAGAAGTGTATGACAAGATTAAAAAAAAGAGAGAGAGAGAGATAAGAGAGAGAAAAGGGAGAAGATAAGAAGAAGAGTTGTAATTAAAGAGCAGTGCGAGGAACTTCCCAAATGTGTATCAGTGAATTTAAAAAAAAAAAAAAAACACCCTGTTTGGTGGTATGGGGTATCTTTCCTTTAATAGTACACTCTAATTTCATTTCAGGTAGTTCACTTTCTAACAAAGTCCCATAACCTAGATATACACCAGTTTCTGTGAGAGAGAGCTTATGTGCACACGTATCCATAAACTACTGCAAAATATATACCTGAAAGCAGGATTACACTAGAGTTTGCAGTGAGTACCTCCCTAACACTTCCTCTCCACTATTCCAAGCTTGGGATCCAGGATTGCTCAACAAATTGTTTGGCTTCATATGTTAACTCTCTTTTCAATCACCAGGTTCCAGATGCCACCAGGATGCTGGCTAGGCTTCCCTGGATTGAAGACCCCACCAATGTGTCCTGGAGCTCAGCTTCCCCAGAGACACACCCTACTAGGGAAAGAGAGAGGCAGACTGGGGGTATGGACCGACCAGTCAACGCCCATGTTCAGGGGGGAAGCAATTACAGAAGCCAGACCTTCTACCTTCTGCAACCCTCAACGACCCTGGGTCCATGCTCCCAGAGGGATAGAGAATGGGAAAGCTACCATGGGAGGGGGTGGGTTATGGGGATTGGGTGGTGGGAATTGTGTGGAGTTGTACCCCTCCTACCTTATGCTTTTGTTCACTAATCCTTTCTTAAATAAATAATTTAAAAATAAAAAAAAAGAATTTGTAAAACACAAATGAAAAATGTTTTATATGTGTTTTATTTTTATGGATCAGAAGGATCAATAATGAAAGGATAATAATAACAGACCGATAATACACATCATGATGTAGGTATAATCATACATTATAAAATGTTACATAACAACACATGTAAACTTTATTGAGTACTGTTGAACGTTCTAGAAGATTCTACTTACACTTAGTAGCTAGTGTAGTAGCAGCTATGGAATTCAGGAAGGCACAAAGCAAATAAGTGCCTAGATTATGTACACTATTACTACATCAGCATGATTGCTTCATAAGCGAGATGCTGAATGAAGTCACACTTATTAGTGACTTCAGAATCATCAAGCTGATTCCCACCCAAGAGGTTCAACTCACCCCTATCACAATGGAGAGAGGGTAAAATAGAAAGTCATAGGAATCTGTTTTGATGAAGAAGCAATTACACTACTTTATCAATAACTTCCAGAAGTAAGAAAGCCTTGGTCTAACTCTGTATATAGCCAGTAAACTAAGATTGCCATTTACACATTTAAATAGTGAGAAAATTAAGAGAATATTTTTAAGACAACTAAAAGTCATTTCCAATTCAATTATCAATAAACATTTTTCTTTCTTTTTTGCTTCTTTATTTCACATTTTTAAATGATTTAATATTGATTGACAAGACCATAGGATAAGAGAAGTACAACTCTGCACTATTCCCACCCCCCAGAGTTCTATATCCCACCCCCTCGACTAGAAGCTTTCCTATTCTTTATCCTTCTGGTAGTATGAACCAAGAATGATTATGGCAGTGCAGAATGTGGAAGATCAGGCTTGTATAATTGGTTCTCTAATGGACATGGGCATTGGCAGGTCAAGCCGTACTCCCAGCCTGTTCTTATCTTTCCCTAGTGGGACAGGACACTGGAGAGGTTCTGTTCCAGGACACATTGGTGAGGTCGTCTGCCCATGAAAATCACATTGGCATCATGGTAGCATCTGCAACTTGGTGGATGTAAAGTATTATAAAGCACAATAATTTATTTAATAATCAGCAACCTAGAAGTAACAATATAACAGATGAGTTTTGGTGTCTCTATTTTGGAAAAAGCTCAGAAATCTATTTTAGGTAAATTCCAAAGTGTCCATGACTTTTTTATTATTATTATTATTATTATTATTATTATTATTATTATTATTTTCTTCAGCCTGACAGTAACAAGCAGGTAGGCTAAAGGAATTGTCTGGGGAAATGGTGATGCTATCTTTGTTGAAAATATGATCAGAAAGTGGGATCAGCAAAGAGAGTAGCTCCCAAATATGGGAAAAGCATGTACATACCATTAGTTGTTAATCCCATTGTTTTGATCAGGGAGCCCAACAATTGTTGCTCCAAATTGAGGGCAAGGTCCTGTAGAGGCCCACGAGAGTGTTTCTGATGTTGCTCCTGATTGAGATGAGCAGTGAGAGAGGGGTCTGTTAGAGGTTTAGTCCCATCTTGCCATGTGGGGAAATAAGGGCTCCCTGACTAGGGCCCTGGATGATGGGGTGGCCTGGTAGTGACCAAAAGAGCCATCATTAAAAAATGCCATAAATGCTGTTCACAGTCTGCTTAGGGACCTTTTTGGTAAAATCATGAGCTATGAACTATTAATTTAAATATTTCATGTTTAAAATTCATATATTAATTAAATGCTAATATTGGACTTAAATCATTCAATCAGGTTAAATATATTACTTAAAATACTATAATCATTTAATTCTGTGTCTAAAATATTAATCTAAAGGTACTATACCAATACTTCTGTTTATTAATAGGGATATTATAAAATTGTATAAAGCTTGTCAAAATAAAAATATGTTCTATTTAACTCTAATAATTAAGTTATCAAATATAAATAAGCTGTTTATTATAAAGCTATTGTCATTTTAAGTTCCTTATAAGTCTATAAGGAATCTTTGCGCTTCTTTTTTAATTTTTATTTATTTTTATTTATTTATTTATTGTATAAGAGACAGCCAGAAGTGGAGAGGGAAGGGGATGGTAGAGAGGGAAAGAGACAGAGAGATACCTGCAGTCTTGCTTCACCACTCATGAAGCTTTCCCCCTGCAGGTGGGACTCAAACCCAGGTCCTTGTGCATTGCAACTTGTGTGCTCAACCAGGGGAACCACCCTCCTCCCCCCTCACACACGCACTTCTTAAAATTCTGATTTCTCTTGATGCTGGTAACTCTGGGACTTCATTTGTCTTTCTTGATGTTTCTTCCTGATCCTTTACCCATGGTAGTGCTTCTGGTGGTCTCAGCTGAATGACTGTTATCTGTGCTAACATGCCAAATCCTTCTGCTACTGCTACTGCTGCTGATGACCTCCTGAGCTGTTAAAATTTCACCTTTTGCCCAGTGAGATCTTTGTTCCCCCCTCCTGCTATTATATATATATATATATATATGTATATATATATATATACATATATATATATATAAATGGTTTACAGTCAACAGTGAAATACTGTTGTTTGTACATGCATAACATTTCCCAGTTTTCCACATCACAATTCAACTCCCACTAGGTCTTCCTATGCCAACATGTTCCAGGATCAGAACCTTCCCCTCCATCCCAGAATCTTTTACTTTGGTGCAATACACCAACTCAAGTCCAAGTTCTGTTTAATGTTTTTCCTTCTGTTCTTGTTTTTAAACTTCTGTCTGTAAGTGAGATCATCCCATATTCATCCTTCTCTTTTTCGGTTTATCTCTCTTCACACGATTCCTCCAATCTCTATGCAAGATGAAGTGAAGAAGGTGAATACACCATTTTTAATCGGGATGCATTGGATCGACCTTCTCGTGGTGCATCCCGTGAGTACCCATTCATTGGGGAAACTGAGGATCCTTCCTAGCCGACTGAATCCACATGGATCCCAGTCACTTTCAAAGCCAGCAACAAGCAGCTCCTGACTGCTTTCAACCTGACGCTGTTGACTGGCTATGGAAGAAGGGCAAACGCTAGAAGAAGAAGTATTCTTTTGTGTACGTATACCATTACTTAGCCACTCATCTGTTGTTGGACACCTGGATTGCTTCCAAATTGTGCTGCTATGAACATAGATATGCACAAATCTTTTTGAATGGGTATGCTTAGTTCCTTGGGCTATATCCCTAGAAAAGGAATTTCAGGATCATAGGATAGTTCCACTTCTAGACTTAAGAGACTTCTCCAGACTGCTCTGCACAGGGGCTGGATTAGTTGACATTCCCACCAGCAGTGCTAGAGGTTTCTTTTGTCCCAACAACCTCTTCAGCATTTGTGGCTGCTACCTTTTCTGCTGTATGACGTTCTTACAGGAGTGAAGTGATTCAGTGAGATCTGTCTTAACATAAGGGACCCATTAACCAGTCTTACACCAGCCTGTGTGCTTTTCATCAATGCCCTTATATTGTGTTCACTGGTAGGCATTATTAACCTTGTTTCTGTAAGCACTCTAGGATACATCTATAAAAGAAGACTGAGAAACTTGGGACTTTTGTTTCCCCTGCCCCAGTCCCCCCATTACTCTCCTATGACTCTAAAGCATGTAACCCTCTCACCCCATTTAATTGATTAATTTATTAATTTGGATAGAAACAGAAATGGAGAGGGAAGGAAGAGATAGAAAGGGAAAGGTAGACACCTGCAGCACTGCTTCACTGCTCACGAAGCACCCCCCCCCCCGAGGGCTATCTAAGACATAATCCTGGGGCCTTGTGCACTGTAATTTGTACACTCAACCAGGTTTGCCACCACCTGGGCCCTTTTCTCTTTTTTCTGCCACTGCTTTGTCTCAAATAATGCTGATCTTCTTGAAACATGCACATCTCTTTTGTGATTCTCCCATGTAAATGCCAGTCAAGAACCTGACCGATGGAGATTGGAGGGGACTTCTGTGCACTTTGCCCTGTTCCCTTCTACTTCCTGTCTATAATTTCATTTGTTTACATTGTATCTCTGTCCTTCACTCTGTGGCACTCTGTAATGCTGCTGACTAATTTGTTGAAGACATTATAAATTTCAAATACATTTACTGTCTTTCACTTTACAGAATTAATTTGTTAGCTCAGGAGAAGCTATATCAAGTTAGCTGTGTAAAAAGTCCTTGTTTCAGGAATGCCTTCATAGTCGACTTTTTTAATTTTTTTTTTTATTTTTAAATGTTTCATTACCTTCATCTATTTATTGGATAGAGGCAGCCCGAAATCTAAAGGAAGTGGGGGATTTATAGAGGGGGAACAAGACAGAGAGACAACTGTAGCACTGCTTCACCACTTACAAAGCTTTCTTCCTGCATATGGAGACCAGGGAATTAGATCTATATCCTATGTGCACTCAGCCAGGTGCGCCATCACCTGGCCCCATTCTAGCTTTTATTGATTCTGTGAAATATCCATTTATATTTTTGTTTTTTTAATTTATTTATAAAATAAAAAATATTGACAAAACCACAGGACAAGAAGGTTACAATTCCACACAATTCCCACTACCAGAGTTCCAAGTCCCATCCCCTCCCTTAAAAGCTTTCCTATTCTTTATGTCTCTGAGAGCATGGGCCAAGGATAATTGGGGGGGGGGGGCAGAAGACAAAAGGTCTGGCTTATGTAATTGCTTCTCCAATGAACACGGGCATTGGTGGGTTGATCCATACTCCCAGCATGTTTCTGAGTTTCCCTAGTAGGATAGGGTCCTGGGGAGGTAGGATTCCATGGTACATTGGTGAGATCCTCTACCTAGAGAAGTCAGATTAGCATCATGGTAGCATCTGAAACTTGACTTCAGAGAACTGGAGCTGAAGGGTTGACTCACAGGCCTGCTGTTAGTAGGCACAGTCCAAAGAGAAACATGCCGACGCGGTACTGGTTGTATTGATTAGGTTGAAATCATGGATGCAGTATTAACTGGTATGGGTCAAGAGAAATCTGCTGGGACCTCCGTTGTGGTTCCAAGACTGGGAGGAATATTGGTTTTATAAAGAATGAGGAGGGTTCCTGCTGTCTTAGGGCTTGAGAAGGTAATAGTTATTATTATAACCAAGTTATTTGGAAATTGGTTGACTTTGAAAATTCCATTGTTAGGATTTTCTGTATCATACAAGACCTTACTATTATTTGTGTGATTTAATGATATTTACATACAGCTCTGTCTAATATAGCAACACAAATAGTCGCTTCTAGTCTCTCTGATCTAAGATGATAGATGATTTAATATTTCAAAGAAAAATTCATTATTAGAAATGTATTAATTTAAGCCCTCTATTAAAATTAAATCAGGTTACTAATTTCAAGCTTTAAGTTCTTAGATTAAAGGAATATATACTCAGAATTGAGGTCTATGTTTTAGTGTTTGAGATATTCTACCTAGTTTTACTCTCACATATTGATTAAATAGTGATTTATATAACTATAGGTTAATAGGAGTGTATTAACACATCCCCACCACCAAAGTTCTCTGTCCCTACCCCAGCACCATACAATGAAGCTGAAAATCTACCCCCCCACAGAGGTTTTTTTTTTTTTTTAATTTGGTGCCATACTCCAACTCAGTCAAATTTTGCTTTTTGATTTCCTTTCTGTTCTTCTTTCTCAACTTCAGTTTATGAGTGGGATCATCCCATACCCCTTTTTTATCTTTATGACTTATCTCACTTAACATAATATCTACTAGTTCCATCCAAGATGGTTTGGAGAAGGTGAGTTCATTATTCTTAATATCTGAGTAATATTCCATGGTGCATGTATACCACAGTGTGATATCCATAAAGTTTCTTTAAAAGAATAGAACACAAATTACAATTATTTATCTGGAACCAGAATACACCTAGAATTGCTGAAATCATCTTCTTCTAGCGTTTGCCCTTCTTCCGTAGCCAGTCAACAGCGTCAGGTTGAGCCTGATGTAAAGTTTTGAGACCTCCTTTGAATCTGGAGAGGGGGCAGTCGTTGACTATGTGGGTCATAGTCTGTCTGGAGCCGCAGGGGCAGTTCAGGTCGTCTCTGGCTCCCCAGCAATGGAACATAGTGGCGCACCAGCCATGGCCTGTTCGATAGCGATTGAGGAGGGCCCAATCATAATGTGCTAGGTCAAAGCCGGGTTGACGCTTGCAGGGGTCTGTGATGAGGTGTTTGTTCTTTACCTCAGCGGACTGCCAAGTCTGTTTCCAAGAGTCTGGAACAGAGAAGTTCAGTGTAGGCGTAGGGGACCAGATTGGGTGATGAGACGTCAAGCGTTGGACAGGGTGGGCGAAGATATCCGCGTATATTGGCAGGTCCGGTCGAGCGTAGACGTGGGAAATGAACTTAGATGATGCCGCATCCCTACGAATATCTGGCGGGGCGATGTTGCTAAGAACTGGCAGCCATGGAACCAGGGTGGAACGGATGGTTCCAGAAACTATCCTCATGGAGGAATATAATTTGGAATCGACCAAGTGGACATGGGGGCTACAGAACCATCCTGGGGCACAGTATTCTGCAGTCGAATAGCATAATGCCAGAGATGATGATCGTAGTGTGGAAGCGCTCGTGCCCCATGAGGAGCTGGCCAGTCTTGCAGTGATGTGATTCCTCGCACCCACCTTTGCTGCAGTTTTTATGAGATGTTCGTGAAATGACAGAGTGCGATCAAGAGTAACGCCAAGATAGACTGGCTGGGCTTCATGCTGGATTCTCGTATTGTCAAATTGCACATTAAGCTCAAACGAGGCATGGTGTAGATGGAAAACAGATGATACTGTTTTTGCAGTGCTAGGGATTAGTCGCCATTTTTTACAGTAATCAGATAACAGAGACATGTCTTTCGTGAGTGTTTCCTCGAGGATATCAAACTTTGATGCCTGAGTTGCACAGCAGATGTCATCGGCGTAGATGAACTTCCTTGAAGAAGTTTCTGGGAGGTCATTGATGTAAATATTAAGTAGCGTAGGAGCCAGAACAGAGCCCTGGGGGAGGCCACTTGAGACAAGTCTCCATCTGCTAGACTTGTCACCCAGATGCACCCGGAATCTTCTTTTTTGGAGAAGAAACGATATAGTATTGGCCACCCATGGAGGCAGGCATCTTGAGATCTTGACTAGGAGACCACGATGCCAGACTGTGTCATAGGCTGCTGTAGATCAACAAAGACAGCACCCATCTTTAAATTCTTCTGGAATCCATTTTCAGTGTAAGTTGATCATTGCTGAAATGATCTTGAGGGAAAAAAATAGAAATAGAGGCATCACACTCCCAGATCTCAAAATATATTAGAAGGCCATCATCATCAAAATAGTCTTGTACTAGAAGACAAATAAGTATACATACCAGGGGAACAGAATTGAAAGCCCAGAAATACCTCCCCGTGACTATGAACATCTGATTTTTGATAAAGGGGCAGAAATAATTAAATGGAGGAAGGTGGATCTTTCAATAAATGGTGCTGGGCAAACTGGGTTGAAAAGTGCAGAAGAATGAAACAGTTACTTTGTCTCACCGAAAACAAAAGTCAACTCCAAATGAACCAAGGACCTGGATATTAGGCCAGAATCTGCCAAATATTTAGAGGAAAAATATTGGTAGAACTCTTTCCCATCTAATTGTGAAGAACATCTTTGATGATACAAACTCAATTTCAAGGAAGACTAAATAAAAGCAAATTAATTGGACTACATCGAATTGAAAAGCTTCTGAACAGCAAAAGAAAATATCACACAAATGAAGAGATCCCTCACAGAATGAGAGAAGATCTTTACATGTCATACATCAGACAAGAAGCTAATAACTAGAATGTACAGAGTTTACCAAACTTAGCAACAAAAAAGCAAATGACCCAATCCAAAAGTGGGCAGAGGATATGAACAGAATACAGAATATTCACTATAGAAGAGACCCAAAAGACCAACAAACATTTGAAAAATTCCTCCAGGTCACTAATTGTCATAGAAATGCAAATAAAAACAACATTGAGATACCACCTTACACAACAACAGCAATAGTGGAGAGTTTGCAGGGGTGTATGGGGGGGAGAGGAACCTTCCTGCACTGCTGGAAGAAAATTAATCCAGCCCCTGTGGAGAGCAGTCTGGAGAACCCTCACAAGGCTAGAAATGGACATTCTGTATGATCCAGTAATTCCTCTCCTAAGGATATGTCCTAAGGACTCCATAACGCTCAGCCAAAAAGATATGTGTACACCTGTGTTCATAGCAGCACCATCTGTAGTAGCCAAAACCTGGAAACAATCCAGGTGGCCGGTAACAGCTGAGTAACTGAGAAATCTCCACTTTTAATGTCTTGAGCAAAAGTACAGTAGCCTCAGTTTTACATGCATTTGCACCATGACTCTAAAATGAACTATAAACTTGCCCACTTTAAATTAGAAATGTTGTGGTCCGGGAGGTGGCGCAATGATAAAGCTTTGGACTCTGAAGCATGAAGTCCTGAGTTCTATCCCCGGCAGCACATGTGCCAGAGTGATGTCTGATTCTTTCTCTCTCTTCCTATCTTTATCACTAATAAATAAATAAAATATTTTTTAAAAAGTAATTAAATAAAAAGTGTTGAATATGATTCTTATAGGGAAAAAATGATTTACAATTAGTCATAATTTATTTCCCTGTAAAAACATCTGAGAAGCATTTTTTTTTTAACCAGAGTGCTGGTAATAAACCCACAAAGAATCAGATAACAAAACTACAATAAATATTTGCAGATTATGTGCTCAAAAGAAGACACTTTGCTGCCATGAAAATTATTCAATTTTTCAATACCTTCAAAATTATTCAATTATTCAATACATTCATCCAGAAATATATCTCATGTTTATATCCACTCCTACATCCACAATAATTACAGCTCAATTTTAAAATGAGCTATCTAACTGAATGAAGACATTCTACAGTACACAAAAGATATATACAACAGACAATATATTTTAAATGGGTAGATATATTTGTAAAAATTTAAAAATTAACATATCCAATGATTTACTACTCTGTCTTTGGTCCTAAATAATCTGTACTAATGAATACACAGGAAGTTAGTTTCTTTTCCTGAATAAAATGATTCTGAAACTTACAATTAAATCAATCACATTAAAATAGAATTTAGTCAACAACATAATAATATGCCCCATTTAGGGATAATAGATACAGAAATATGATTTTTATGTGCATTGACATTCTTTAATTGTTATATAAGAAACTCGGAAGAAGCCAATTTTCTTGCATATTCCTAAGAAAAGGACAATATTGTCTGACAAGAAGCTGTAGACATTTTATTTTTAATTATTTTTGTAATTTCAAGTGTGTTGCAAAAGAGTATCCTTAATAAAAAAATGTTCAATGCATTTTAATCAGTTTGAAATACAAGAATAAATTTTTTATCTAGCTTTTTTTTTTTTTGGCCACCTAACTTAACTGATGGATCTATTCTTTTAAAAGCTATGCTGTATTCTGAACATCAGGCTTATTTTCTACAAAAGAAAAAAATATTCATTATGTCCATGTTACTTAAAAATAGCTAGGACACTGGAGTGAATGGTTCTTCTGGATTCAGGGTATTACACTGTATCTTAAGTATGCTGTGGTTTGGAAGTTTCTATGCTAAATGCTATGTTTCCAGATAGTGAAATTGGACATTTAGGATCTTAAAGATCCGACTTTCTCTAGCCAATATAGAAATGCCACACCAGGGGGTCGGGCGGTGGCGCAGTGGGTTAAGCGCATGTGGCGCAAAGTGCAGGGACCGCGTAAGGATCCCGGTTCGAGCCCCCGGCTCCCCACCTGCAGGGGAGTCGCTTCACAGGCGGTGAAGCAGGTCTGCAGGTGTCTATCTTTCTCTCCCCTTCTCTGTCTTCCCCTCCTCTCTCCATTTCTCTCTGTCCTATCCAACAACGAATTGCATCAACAAGGGCAATAATAATAGCCACAACGAAGCTACAACAAGGGCAACAAAAAGGGGGGGGGGAATGGCCTCCAGGAGCGGTGGATTCATGGTGCAGGCACCGAGCCCAGCAATAACCCTGGAGGAGGAAAAAAATAAATAAATAAATAAAGAAAGAAATAAAGAAATGCCACACCAAATAAAAATCAACGCTTCTTTGCAATGATTTGTGTATATCGAAAAAATTTGTGTATATTGCATTGTATTCTTGCAGTAGATACAATGTCATAGAGAAATAAATAAGAGTTTAATAACCTTGAGCCACTGTAGGTGTTATAACATTATACTGGGAAAAAATGCCTTTAATTAATTGGTCTGGAATATAACTAGGATATTAAAATCTTTTGGTTCTTAACTGTGTATATTTATAGCTATGGATTATAAATTACAAGCAAGACATATTTCCTTCTTTGTGTCTGATGAGTTTCCAAAAGTTTCACCAGATGAATCCCTGCATGCTACTATTACCATTGCTCATTTGTGGAAATGGGGTCATTTCATAAATGACAATTTTCCATTTTTGTACAGAATTTCTATAAAATCAAAACACTGGTAGTTGAGTGAGCCAAAATCTCATTTATTTACATCAATAAAATATGTACCTCTTGACAAATGGTCTCCACTGAGTAATGCATTGCTTTCTCTACTGTTTTTAGAAGGAATGAGTAATGACAGTGACAAGGCTTAAGTTCATTAAAGAAAAACAAATTGAATGTACTGGAGTCCTTTATTTAGAAGGAGCCTATGATATGAGTTGACAGTTGCTTTGTTTAGACAAGTGTCATAGTTTTATTTCATTGACCATATTTTCAGAAGTCAAATAGAGCAATTATTCTATCAGCATCCAATGTGAACATCCAACATTAGTAAGAAAACAATGGTTTCAAACCGAAGAATCATACTGTTCAGAAATTTTAATACTCTTTCTTTTCAATAAGTGGTAACATTTTACTTAATGTGATCCATATGGGCTAGATCATCAATACTCTAATTTGTGGAAATGAAATCTAACCCCAATTTCTCACTCCATAATTTTTATAAAAAATAAATTATTTTAAAATAAACAAGGGATGTGTTTCTAATTAACAAACGAAAGCTAAACATGCCACTTGAAGTTCAACTATAACACGGATAATACTCAGTTGACTGTTGCTTATTTGTGGAAAGATGTGTTGGTCTGCTTCTAATTCTGCTTCTAAGACCCCTTCTGTTTCATTGGTTTAATCCCCC